>NW_006159757.1:2242556-2250957 GCF_000334495.1 Tupaia belangeri chinensis | reverse complement strand
CCCCCCCAGGGGAGATGGCCACATCACAATCCCTTCTCCTCCATTCTCCTCTTGGGATCTTGGGCACACACACACACGTGCCTGGCATGAGTTTTAAGCCACTGGGTCCAGGACTCAAACCGTGGTCGACTACATGGGAATCCAGCAACATAGCCATTATGCTGATTGCTGGTCCCTCTATTGTGATTTTCAAACTACCAGGTCAAGGACTCAAACTGTAGTCAGTCATGTGTGAATCCAGCATCCTAACTACCCTACCACATGCTGGTCCCAACACTTAGTTCTTCAGGGATGACTAAATTGCTAGTGTCACTGCTTACAAAAATATCTTGAACTTGATGGAGCTTATGTGAAGAAGTAAAGTTTACATTTTAATTTTTATCTTTCAATTCCATTTTTCTACACTTTTCACAGTCCCCTCCTATGTAAGCAAAATGAATGTCAGCAGTGACATAAAGCCCAGGAGGGAGGAATTGGGATTATTTTACTATTATAAGGTACTTACGGTTCTTGTGAAGTGGTATAATATTATCTGAAAGTGGACTTCGATTCACTGTAAGTGTACATGGCAAATTCTAGGGCAACCAAGTTAAAAACAAAGATTTTGGAAAAAGTGTAACTGACAACCTAAGAGAAAAAATAAAGTCAGATGAAATGTTCACCTGAAACCACAAAAGACTGAAAGAGAAGACAAATATAGTAACAAAAAAAGAGTAAAAATAGAAAACAACAACAAAAAGGTTGTTAATCCAGCTATATCTGTAATGGCTTTGAACATCAATGATGTAATAATAGCAATTAAAAGAAAAAGATGGACAGCCAGTGGCATGGTGATTAAGCCGCTGGATCCCAGATGGCTAACAGCAGTATGAATCCCAGGTCCAAGTAGCTGGTACATGCATGTGTATACCCAAAATCCCAGCAGGATGGACAAATGGAGAAGAAGGGATTGTGGTATGACCATGACACAATCTCCCTCTGGTGAGCACACATGTTCTTGAGCTATAAGCAATAAATCAATGAAAACTGACTTTAAGAAAGAAAACAGAATGAATTCAGGGAATAAGAGAAATGAAGATTTTTTACTGATAAGTCAGCCTCCAGCCCCCAGTCTCGAGTGGTAGGGCACCCCTCTATCCCTCTCTCTGTCTTCATTTTTTGGTAACTTTTTCTTTTAAAAAAATTTTAAGGTAAAGTATTCTCTTGGCTTTCAGATAGATCCTCCTTTATCTTGCTAGTAATCCCCTTTACCACTTCCTTCTAGGAGAGGCAAGGGACAGGCTTTCAAAAGAAGAAGACTCAATTGCTGCTGAGAACTAGTGAATTCACATGGCACATGGTTTTTTGTTTTTTACTTTCTTAAAAAAAATTAATATTTGGTTGTTTTTTCTTTTTTTCCCTTCTTTTTCTCTCTTCTCTCTCTCTGCTTTCTTATTTTTTTTCTTTTACTTCATCACTTTGCTGCTCAATCTCCATTCACTGAGTGTCTAGACAGATCTAAGGGAACCATAGCCAAACATCCAAATACTGTTAGGGTTAACATATTCCTCAATACCCACTGAATCTGCTGCACAAAGAGATAAAAACAGAACAGCAAAGAGATTGCAGATCACCTCTTCCTGCACACTCCTGAACACTCAGACTGAACGTCAACAACTAGGAAGAAATGCGCCATCCACAGATGACTAGAAATCACCACAGGGTCACAAGAAATATGAGAAAGCAGGAAAATACCTCTCCTCCAAGGGAAAAGAATAACTCCTTTTCATCCACAGACAGTTCAATGAAAATGTCTGATAAAAAATTCAGAATGTTCATAGTGACAAAGTTGACAGAGATGCAAAAGAAGAGAGACAATGAACTCCAGAAGAGGCAGGAGAATAGACCCAAAGAATTCCAGGAGGTGAAGAAGTTCTTGTATGATCTGAAAGAGGAAATACACACCATAAAAAAGAATGAAACAGAACTGTAGAGATGAAGCTGTAATAACAGGAAATCAAAACCTCCCTTGAAGGAGGGGCTCAGAGAAGAAATCCTTAACAGATACAAGATTTTAATTTCCCATTTAAAGTCATGTACATGGTAATATCCTTCATTTGACTGTTGTATATTGTATGTATATCTTGAAAGACACTGTATGATATAGAGATGTTTAAGAATTGAATATAAACAATAAATTATAATAAAATCAAAGTAAAACTTAAAGAAAAGTAAAAAACTAGTTCACAAAAAAAAAAAACCTCCCTTGAAAGTATTAAAAGCAGACTAGATCACACAGAAGATTGAATCTCAGATGTAGAAAACAGAATCACTGGCCTAAAAAAATCCACAACAAAGACTGAGAAAAAAGTCCAAGAAATTATAATAATATATGCAAAATACTAGATTCCATCAAACATCCAAACATATGGATAATTGGTATCCCAGAAGGCGAAGACACTAATAAGAGCATTTTGATAATCTATTCCATGAAATCCTTGAAGAGAATTTTTCAAACCTAGAGAGGCATTCAAAGATCCAGACCTAAGAAATACATAGGACCCCCAAAGAGAATCAAGCCAAGAAGATCTTCTCTAAGACATATTACAGCCAGATTGACCAAAACCACAAAGATAAGGTACTAAAACTGGCAAGAGAGAAACAAGTTACTTGCAAAGGCTATCCCATCAGGCTAACAGCAGACCTCTCGAGGGAAACAATGCATGCAAGGAAAGAATGGGAAAATATATTCAAAGTGTTGAGTGAAAAACAATTTCAACCAAGACTACTATACCCAGCAAGATTATTCTTCATACAGGAAGAAAAGACAAGAACATTCTCAGATAAACAAAACCTGAAAGAATTTACCAACACCAGACCAGTTCTCCAAGAAGTTCTGAAGGGAGTGTTATATCAGGAAAACTAAAGTCAGACACACAGAAATAAGAGTTTTAAAACATCTAAGGAAAGGGCCACCATAATGGTAGGGACAAGTCCAGAGTTGAATATTATCTTCCAGAAGTTAAACAGAAAGCTTGGACCACAACAGAAGTTAGATTAAGTACATCAGACTGAGCTGATGAAATAGAATTTTATGGCTTTTGACTAAAACAATACTGATCTTTTTCTATGCTTTGCAGTCCAGAGATAAGGATTTTTTTTCTTCTCTTGAATTGTCAACAGATCTATTACTATTAAATACTATTTGAACAGAACCCTAACCCGCTTCCTGACTTTAAGTCTTAAGCAAAGTTCTCTTAACATTTTTTGATTTTGATTAAAGCTAAGACTGCCTTTGGGACCAGAGCTAGCGTAATGGCTATGTTACTGGACTCCCATGTAGTTGACTGTAGTTCAAGTTCCGGAGCCGGTGGCTTAAATTCATGCCGGGCGTGTGTATGTGCATGCCCAAGATCCTAAGAGGAGAATGGAGGAGAAGGGATTGCGGCGTGGCCATCCCCCCTGAGGGGTGATTTCTTGCTTTCTGTCTCTCTGCCTCTCTCTGTCTGGCGAGTGCATGCACCCTATAGCAAAAATAAAAACCTCCCCCCCAAAAAAAAAAAGTTAAAATTGCCTTTCTTAAAATTAAAAAACATATTAAAAATATCTATTTAATGACCACGGTAAGCTATATAGTCTCAGCTAGGTGCTATTTTATAGTATATTCATTCTACTCACAGTTTCATGCCTAAAGTCAAACATCAGCTGAACTTGCTATTGAAAATAGATCAATTAAGATATTTTATTAACCAATATAATGTGGGAGAAAAAAAGGAATGGAAAGCAACTACAGATACCAGAGATAGAGTGGGAGGAGGGTGGCATATGGCAGAAGGTGAGAAATGGGGTTGGAGGATGTATATATAAGTAAGAAATAGAAAATTATTTGTGATGATAACATGTATGACTAAGTCACTATACAGTGTATTCTGGATGGGAAACTGTATCTTGTATGCTATGGTGATGTTCAGTGAATGAATGCAAAATAGATAACTAATACATATTGAAAAAATAAATCAGGTGCAAGAAAGAAAAGAAAAGAAAGAAAAGGTGTGTGCATGCCAAAAGCCAAAATCCTGACAGGATGAAGGAATGGAAGAAAAGGGATTGTGTCATGACCGTTCCCTACGTGTGTGTTGGGGGTGCTTTCTCCTCTCTCTCTCTGATATCTCTCTGGAGAAACAAACAAGAACAACAAAATGCAAATAGAGTAAAGCCATTAGAGATGTGGCTTGGTCCTATGTTCTTCAGCTGGCCTGCTGAAAACTCCCAAGTATTGATCTATAGGAATGAAATTGTTATTTTATTAAGCCAATAAACTGTTATTGACCATTTAATAAAATTTTAAAAAATAGGATAAAATAAAAAGAAAGAAAACAAAGGAAAAGACTGTCAGAGTAGATTTAAAAAAAAGACCAACTATATGTTGCCTATATGAAGCACACTTTATATTTAAGATACATGTGATTAAAAGTAAATAAATGGGGGCCAGCAGGTGGCATGGTAGTTAAGGCCCTAGATTCCCACATGATCAACTATACATTGAGTCCCAGACCTGGCAGCTTGAAATTCATACCAGGTATGTCCATGCGCATGTATGCCCAGAATCCTGAGAGAATGGAGAAGGGATTGTAGTGTGGCCATCCGCCTCAGGGGGCCATTTCTTGCTTTCTGTCTCTGTCTCTCTGATAAGCGCATGTGTCCTATAGTAAAACTCTCAAAAAGAATAAAAAAAAGTAAATGGACGTAGAAAGATATACCATGTTAATACTAACTGAAAGGAAACAAGAGTAACTATATTAACTTCAGACAAGCAGACTTTGGACCAAGCAAAGTTATCACAGATAAAGGGGGCATTACATAATAATAGAGGGGTCAATTCTCCAAGAAGATATACTAATCTTTAACAAGTATGTGCCTAACAACAGGGCATCGGAATATGAGAGCGAAAACTGAAGGGAGACATAGATGAATCCAGCATCACAGCTGGAGACTTCAACACTCCTCTTTCAGAAATGGATAGATCCAACAGACAAAAGATCGAGTGAGAACATAGTTGAACTCAACAACTCCATCAACCACCTAGATATAATCGACATGTATGTACTCCTCCACACGGTAACAGCAGACTATACATACTTATCAAGCTAACACGGAATATTCACCAAGAGAGACCATATCTGAGACATAAAATACAACTTAATAAATTTAAAAGAAATCATACAATGCTTATCGTCAGGCCACTGTGGAATGAAGCCAGAAATGAATAACGGAAAAATAGCTAGAAAATTTCAAAACACTTGGACATTAAATAATTCATTTCTAAATAACACAGGATCAAAGAAGATACTGTCAGAGAAATTAAAACTATTTTGAATTAAATTAAAATGAAAATATAGGGACCAGCAGTTAGCGTAATGGCTATGTCGCTGGACTCCCACGTAGTCAACCGCAGTTCGAGTCCCGGACCTGGTGGCTTAAACTCACGCCGGGCCCGTGTGCGTGCATGCCCAAGATCCCGAGAGGAGAATGGAGGAGAAGGGATTGCGGCATGGTCATCCCCCCTGGGGGGTGATTTCTCGTTTCTATCTCTCTGTCTCTGTCTGGGGAGCACACATGCCCTATAGCAAAAATCTCTCAAAAAAAATGAAAATATAACATCAAAATATATGGGATAGTGAAAACAGTGCTTAGAGGGAAATGTATAGCATTGAGCACAAATACTACAATGAAGAAACATCTAAAACCACTTATTTTAGCTTTTACCTTAGAAAACTAGAAGGAAAAAAAAGAAGCAAATTAAACTCCAGGTGAGTAGAGGAAGTGAAATTTTAAAATTGGAGTAGAAATCAATTAAAACAGAAAATCAGGACCAGCCAGTGGCATGATGGTGAAGACAGCTGGATTCCACATTGCTGACTATGTGGTTTGAGTCCTGGACCCTGTGGTTTATAAATCACTCTGGGAACATTTGCAAGCATGCTCAAAATCCTGAAAGGAGAACTGGAAGAGAAGGGATTGCAGTGTGACTATGTTTCATGGAGATTGCTTTCTCATTTTCCTGTTCTTTGTCTCTGTTTTTCTGTCTTCAGAGATAAATAAATAAGCAAAAAAAAAAAAAAAAAAAGGCTTGTTTTTTCCTCAAAATACAACACAACTAAGAATATAGTGTCAAGTTACTGTTTTCTAGTCACTCAGTGAGTTACTTTCTGGAGTGTTATGCCACATCTTATAATCAAGGTAATTTCGTTTGTTTCATTTTTTTTTTTTTTGACATTCAGGAATTACTTTTAAAATTTTGATTCCATTTCATAATTATACAAAACATTTACATTTCTGAAGTCAAATACACAGTTTCTTCAAAAGTTGATGGAAAACAAATATTATGAAAACACTATGCATGAATTTTAAAACTGTTTTCCACAAAAATAAACTCATACTTTAATTCCAGTTTTTTGCAACCTTTCTGAAGTCCCTAAATGCAAAAGAAGGGGAACTGAGTCTACTAGAATTGATATTTGTGAGTCTTAAAACAAGATTACAAGGCAGAAGTTCATAGCCTATATGAATATGTATTTAAAAGTTATAAACTGAACCATCATCTAAATAGAATATGTCTCCTCTCCTACATGGAAAAGTATTTTTTCACTCTGACATTGATGGCCAGTTTCTAATTTAGAATTCATGGCTCCTCAGAATTCCACTTGAGAACATCTCATCTGGGCAAGGGTTTATCCTGTCCTTTCCCCTCTCTTCCCTTGCCTCAGGCTTCCCACACCACGAGGGGACTGCACACACTCACATGGATGTGTCAGCTTTTGGACAGCCCTCAGGTCTAAGACTATGCACACCTCTGGAGGATGTGCCCAATAATGAGGCCTACCCAGGCCAGAGAACTGGGCTGGGGGCCTCTTGGGTAGGAAATTCCACAGCACTATGTTCTAGCAAGCAGGGTACCAGTTTCCAGTCATTGAACCCTATTGACACATCATCCCATAGCAAAGGGATGGGCTAAAGGCAGGCCCAAGACAGTTTGCTGGTATCTAGTCCCGGAGAAACCCAGCTGATCTGCACCCCTGCAGGCTTCAGTTCATCATTCCATTTAATAAACATAAGTGCCCCCCCACACACACTCATTTACATGTAGACTTTATAATCTGTGATGGTGAATGGGAGGGAGGGAACAGGAGCTGTTATTACAGAACCAACCTCACAGGGGCTGATAAGGTGGCCAACTGAGCCAGCAGCCACAGTGAGACCAATTGGCAAGAAATGAATTCCACACCCACATCCTCTAACATGGAGCTGGTAAGATGGTTAAGAATACTGTGGACTCCCACATAGTCGACCGCAGTTCACGCCCTGGACCCGGTGGCTTAAAACTCATGTCGGGCGTGTGTGCATGCATGCCCAAGATCCCGAGAGGAGAATGGAGGAGAAGGGATTGCGGTGTGACCATCCCCCCTGGGGGATGATTTCTCGCTTTCTCTCTCTATGTCTCTCTCTGTCTGTCTGGTGAGCGCACGCGCCCTACAGTGAAAACCTCTCCAAAATAAATAAATAAATAAATACTATTGTGTGCATTTCCTTAGAATGCTGGTCTTTTGGGCACCAGCAGATGGTTTAGTGGTAATGTTGCTGGACACCCACATAGCTGACTGCAGTTCAAGTCCTGGACTCCTTAGCTTAAAATTCATGCCAGGAACATGTGTGTCCATACCCAAAATCCTGAGATGAAAATAGAAGAGAAAGGACTGCAGCAGAGCCATTCCCTCAGGGGTGGGGGAGTGATTTCTCACTTTCTTTCTCTCTCTCTCTCCTTCTCTCTCTCTCTCTCTCTCTCTTCCTGGTGAGCACACATGCCCTCCTAAAAAAAAAGGTTGGTTTTCTTTTTTTTAAACACTGTTTTCCTGTGACTTAGCGGTGACTCTGTCAAAGAGAGCAAATACAACTCAATTCACATGAACCTGTAGGAAAATATAGTCTCCTTGATGCACCAAAATAAGGTCAATCACATGTAAGAGAGAGAGACAACCCTGTCCTCCTCCCTCCTGAAATGACACTTGAGATCCTGGGGCCGACTTGGGTGTCGGCCTGCCCTTTCCTTCTCAAGTACCAATGTGTGCTGTGGCCAGCCCTTCCAGGGCCAGAGTGAAAGAGAAGTCAGCGTCCTCCCCTTGTGGGTCAGGACGCAGAAGCCATCCACCCCAGCCATTCAGGCTGCCATCTTCAGGTCTTCAGTTTGTTCATAGTGATTGCATCTCACATGCCCAGTGTGCAGAATTGGCTTTATTTTCTTCAACTCCATTTTCTGCCCACTCTCCGCCAAAGTAAGAGTGCTACACATCCCAGCTGTGTACAGCATGCACTTGGTTTTCAGGGAGGGAGCTTGGACGCTTCCTGCTTAGGGACGATGAAGGAG
>NW_006159757.1:2237165-2242535 GCF_000334495.1 Tupaia belangeri chinensis | reverse complement strand
TCCTGCTGAGTGACGATGAAGGAGCAAAGAAAGGCTTGGGTAAGTGAGAAGGAGAAATCAGAAAGACAAAAATTATAATCTGAGGTGAACCAGGCCAAGCTATAAATACACTCGTGTGTCTGTTCTGTCACTAAAGAAGATCTGCTATTGTCATGGACACCCAGAGGAATGCTTGGTTCCCTCTGGGTGGCCTGTGGTGCCTGTGAGAAGGCAACTTTCCAGCCCAAAAAGCTGAGAGAATGGCAAGATCTACAAGTCTGCCAAAAGTTACACACACACACACACACACACACACACACAGACAATTACTTTACACTTACCAAAGGCTTTCTTTATAAGAACAATGTGGCATCAACTCACTAAAAAGTCCACCTCTTAAAAACCACTACCTAACTTTATTCTGGGCTAAGAAATCTTTCTGCAGTTTTTTAGGGCTAGAAAAATCAAGAACAATAATCGCTGTGTTAGGTCTCCTCTCCATTAGCCTTACATCAAAGAGGCTTCCCTCCCAACTAATAATTAGCTGAGAAAACAAAAATCCCCTCTGCAATGGGCTCTTAGCTCCCACTCCGTCTTCTCTTCATTTGTGCAATTAAAAAGAAAAAAAAAAGAAAAAGCTACCTAGAAGCACAGCCACTGCCTTCTTTGGGGAGCTGTCCAATCAAGAGGAAAGTGCACCCCAGTTACCATGGGCAACCACCACTTGTCCCTGGGCTGGTTCTCCAAGGCCTTCTTACAAACAAACACTTCACTGCTATGGGAAGGATTTTCTTTGTTAAAGGAGGACTCCCCTCCTCATGCTTCAACTTCAGCATGAAAGCTCAGATCCACCTGCCTTCTTTTCTTTCCAAAACGCTCAAACAGTCTGAATGGAACAGCTGGTAAATATCCAATATTCAGCATTTTACTCTAAACTGGCAAGCCAAGGTCAAACCACAGGGCTGCTCAGCCGGGATGTTAATAATGTCACTTGTAGAGGCAATTTTGTTTACATAAGACAGCTGGTGAAAAGACCCTGTTTGCTCCAAAGCTGATATTATAAACTAATCTTGGCTAAAATATTTTACATCAAGATGTGATTCTCAGAAATAAGTTCAGGCAAACCACATGCTAATTGCCTATAGAACATCCATACTCCCTTTTTCTTTTTATACATAGTGGCCACATGCCCAGCACAAGATAAGGGATCATGACAATCCTCTTCCTCACTTTCCAACTTCTCTGTCAAAAAGGGGTGATAGTTGGAACCAGCAGTTAGCGTAATGGCTATGTCACTGGACTCCTACATAGTCGACTGCAGTTCGCATCCCAGACCCAGTGGCTTAAAACTCACGCCAGGTGCATGTGCATGCATGCCCAAGATCCCGAGAGGAGAATGGAAGAGAAGGGATTGCAGCGTGACCATCCCCCCTGGGGGGTGATTTCTCGCTTTCTGTCTCTATGTCTCTCTCTGTCTGTCTGGCAAGCACATGTGCCCTATGGCGAAAACCTCTCCAAAAAAAAAAAAGGGGGGGGGGGTGATAGTATGGCCCAGTTCTGGCCACTGAGAACTCAGTGGAAGTTGATTGAGAGCACATCTGGGAAAACTTTCACTTGTCTTACTAAAGGGATAGACATAGTTGGCTCCACTCCCTTGCCTGTTTTTGTTGTTTCCTGCCTTTAACACAGATGTGATGACTTGAGCTATAGCATCTACTTTGTGACCACAAAGCAAAGGAAGACTGGGTGTTTGGGGCCAGCAGATGGTATAATGGTTACATTACTGGGCTCCCACATAGAGGGTTGCTGTTCAGGTCCCAGACTCAGTGGCTTAAAACTCATGCCAGGTGCATATGCATGTGTACCCAAAATCCCAAGAGGAGAATGAAGAAGAAGGAATTGCAGCATGGCCATCCTCTATGGGGGGTGATTTCTCGCTGATTGGTGAGCGCACATGCCCTATAGCAAAAAATCTCTCCAAAAAAGAAAAGACCAGGAGTGTTTTAGTCTATTTAGGCTTCTAAACAAAATACTGTGAACTGGATGGCTTAGAAACATGGAAGTTTTATTTCTCACAGTTCTAGAAGCTAGGAAATCCAAGATCAAAGCATCAGCAGATTGGAAATCTGCTGAGGACCCAATTCCTGGCTCATAGATGGTTGTCTTGTAGCTATACTCTCATGTGGCAGAAGGGAAGAGGACACTCTCTTGGTCTCTCTCTCTATCTCTCTTATTTTTTAAAAAGAATTTTTAAAAATGCGCCTTAGGGTGCATGTGCTTGCCAGAGAGAGACAGTAAGAAAGAAAGTGAGAAATCACCCCTCCAAGGGTGATTTCCCTTCTCATTCACCACAACCCCTTCTCCTCCATTCTCCTCCTGAGATCTTGGGCACTCACACACACATGCCCAGCATGAGTTTCAAGTCACCAGGTCTGGAACTCAGACTGCAGTCGGCTATGTGGGAGTCCAGCAATGTACCACTACCCCATCTGCTGGCCTCTGGGTCGCCTTTATAAAGAAGTTAATCTCATTCAGAAAGGCTCCATCTATGAGCCATCTAATTATCTCTAAAAGACTCTGCCTTCTAACACTATTACATTGGTGATTAGGTTTCAATTCAATATGAATTTTGCAGGGATGTGAACATTTCATCTACAATAGTAAACATCACAGATTAGCGAGATCAGTGGAAGGCAGCAAATGCCTCCTTCTGAACATCCAGTTATGTGACAAAAATAAACCCATGTGTGTTCAAGCCACTTAAATTGGCTTTTTGTTCCTTGCAGTTTCACCTAACTCTAAGTGAAACACCATGCTTGACACACTTTCCATTAACTCCACCATCTCCAGGGGAATGTAAAGCAGAAGGCAGAGAATTTCCCCTGCTTCTAGTCTCCACCACTTCTCCCTTGTAGGACAAACACAAAAACTCAAGCTGAGTAGATAGGATTATGAAAGTTTCCGATTTGGTCCAGGGATTGTTGCAACTGGTAGGTTAAATAGGTGACAGGGCCGGCAGGTGGCATGGTGGTCAAGGAAGCTGGACTCACACATGGCTGACTGTGGTTTGAGTCCTGCACTGGCAGCTTGCTTTCTCACTTTCCTTCTCTTTCTCTGTCTCTCTCTGGTCGACCTCAAAAAAAAAAATTAGAAAATAATAAAATAATGACAATGAATAAAATAAAATAATTCTTAAAAAAAAAAAAATAGGTGACAGTTAATAACCATGGAAAACCATTGGGCATCATGTAATAGAAGATATTTAGGGGCCAGCTCACTCCAGGAATGAAAGCTCTGTAGTCTTGGAGAAAACCGCTCTCCCAGAAGCCAGAAGTAGAGCCCCAGCTATTGTCCACATAATGGTGATGGGAAGGGGCTGCCTACCTATCCCTGTGGCATCCATTTAGCACACCACCATTCAGAAGATGTTCTGCATAAAGTGAACACACTTTTCTTTTAATTACTAGAGAGTGTATACACTTATGAGAAAGAGACAGAGAGACAGGGAGAGGGAGAAAGAATGCTCCCAGTGGAGCATGACCATACTATAACCCCTTCTCTGCCTCTCTATCTTGTTGGGATTTGTGACACGTACACATATGTGCCCAGTATGTTTCTCACACAACCAAGGCCAGGATTTGAACTAAAGTCAGCCATGTGGGATCCAGCTCCCTTAACCACTAAGCCACAGAGCCAGCACTTGAATGGGGCCTATCTTAATCAGCTACTGTGTTGCTTACAGAAATATCTGGGACTGAATAAATTTAGGAGAATTGAGGCGTATTTGATTCATGATTCTGGCCATGTGGAAAGCCAAAGTCATCATGTAATGGTGGAAGGCACAGCTTTGAGCAGAGCAGAGCTGGTCTAAATCCATGTGGCCCCTGCAACTTCATTTCCTTTCCTTAAACACCCTCCAGTACTCCGTCATGGGGACCCTTTCTACCATTCTAACCAACCAATCACTAATCTCTTCCTGAAAGCCCTATATTCCAACACCATAACTGTAACAAGTTTTCACCCTCTTGATTTTATTGCAATAACTCAACATATGAATTTGAGGGGCACATATACAAACTATAGTAGGGCCTGGGCATTAAGTTTTCAGACACAAAAGGTCACTGTAATGGTTAATTTTATTTGTCATCTTAACTAGGTCACCAGGTGGCTACATATTTAGTTAAACATGATTCCAGGTGTGTTTCTGAATGAAATTAACACTTAAATTGACAGACTAAGTAACACAGATGGGCCTCCCTAATGTGGGTGGGCCTCATCCAATCCGTTGAGGGCCTAAATGGAACAGAAAGGAAGAAGAGTGAATTTTCTTTACCTGCCTAGTTGAACTGGGACATCAGTCCTCTTTGTCTTTCAGACTGAAATTGTACAATGGCTCTCTAATTTTCAGATGGTAGATCATGGGACTTCTTAGCCTCCATAATTACATGAGCCGATATTTAAATAACATACATGAATTAAAGGACTCCAAAAAATTTGTGGGAAAATGGAGTTAAAGTACAGGTCTATTGTGCAAATTTTTTTTGAAATCCATGCATGTTCTTTTCATAACATGCATTTTTCATGAACTTTTTGAAGACCTTTCATACATGTCCCATAGGTTCTGTTTTTCTGGAGAATCTTGACTAATATGATTATATGATTTTATTTAAATATTCAGAATAGGCAAATTTTTTTTTTTGGAGAGATTTTCACTGTAGGGCGCGTGCGCTCGCCAGACAGACAGAGAGAGACATAGAGACAGAAAGCGAGAAATCACCCCCCAGGGGGGATGGTCACGCCGCAATCCCTTCTCCTCCTTTCTCCTCTCGGGATCTTGGGCACGCACGCACGCACGCCCGGCATGAGTTTTAAGCCACCGGGTCCGGGACACGAACCGCGGTCGACTACGTGGGAGTCCAGCGACATAGCCATTACGCTAACTGCTGGTTCCCAGAATAGGCAAATTTATAGAGAGAGATGGTAGGTAAGTGGTCTCTAGAGGCTGACAGGGGAGGCATGGGTGTGGAGAGTAATGGTTATAGAATTTTCTTTTGGGGTGATAAAAATTTTCTGCAGATGACATGATTGTATACATAGAAGACCCAATGGTTTCCATAAAAATAATTTCTGGAAGTAATACATGAATACAGTAACGTTGCAGGATACAAAATTAATATCCAGAAATCTATAGCATTTCTGTATATGAACAACAGGCACACTGAGATAGAACTGAAAAAAGTTGTTCCATTTACCATAGCCACAAAAAGTATAAGATACTTAGGGATAAATCTAACTAAAGAAGTTAAAGACCTCCACAAGGAAAACTATGAGAAGATAAAAAAAAGAAATTGAAAATGACACAAAAAAGTGGAAGGACATCCCATGTTCCTG
>NW_006159757.1:2236758-2236997 GCF_000334495.1 Tupaia belangeri chinensis | reverse complement strand
CAAGAAGAGTGGAGTGGGTGGCATCTCACTCTCTGACCCAAAAATATACTACAAAGCTGTGGTAATCAAAACAGCATAGTACTGGCACAGAAACAGACAGGTGGACCAATGGAACAGAATAGAGTCCCCAGAAATGAATGCTCAAACATACAGCCAACTGATCTTTGACAATGGGTACCAATCAATCCAGTGGGAAAAGGAAAACCTCTTCAGCAAATGGTGCTGGCAAAACTGGATCT
>NW_006159757.1:2235553-2235889 GCF_000334495.1 Tupaia belangeri chinensis | reverse complement strand
AATTTATTGTCTCATGTAACTGTGAAATTGAAGAAGAGGGGCGGCTGAGGGGGCTTCCGCCCCTGCGCAGCCGCGCCGGGAACGGCCTGGCCCCCCTCCGGGGGCCCCGCTGTTGGGGGGCTTCCTCCCCTGCGCAGCCCCGTGCCGGAATGGTGGCCCCCCTCCGGAGTTCCGGCCTCCCTGGCCTCTCCGGTGCTGGATGGCCGGGAGGCTGAAAACAAGGTTGAAGAACTTGCAACTTGAGAAGATGACAGTTACCAGCCCTGCATTACCTCAGGGGAAAACAAGAACTACTCTGCCATTCTTAAGGAAGCCAGATACCCAAGGACAACTCAC
>NW_006159757.1:2231531-2234631 GCF_000334495.1 Tupaia belangeri chinensis | reverse complement strand
AAAAAAAAAAGAGAAGAGGATAGAGAAAGATAGCAAGTGAACAATAGAGGGGATGTTAGTGAGAAACAGATATGGTTTATTATCTGTTGAAGATGACGTGTATAGTATTCTCAACTGGACTGGTCTGGGAAGTATTTCATGATGGGTGAAGTCTTTTAACAAGCAAAATGAGAAATAGTGATTGACTGTTTTAAAAAATTATAATAATAATAATTATTGGGAAATGCATGGAAAAGACTTTGAATGATAAAGCGGGGAGATCGATGCCTCTGTATTGACTGACATGCATGGCATTCCCTTTTGAAAAAGCAATGGAAGTCAATGTAAAGTTATATGTAATCCAATGTAATATAAAGAAGATTATGATGATAATATAAATAAAAAAAATGTAATTACACGAAAAAAAAAAAAGAAGAGGGGCGGCTGAATAATGACTTACATGGTACACTGAGGGCATGCCACCTCTTGTGCCACTTTGTCTCTGATGGCTCTGCTGCATCTGGACACCCCACCCCCAGCCCCAGACAGTCAGGGCAACTAGCTTCAGCCCAAACGTGAATGCTCCTAGCTTGTAGCGACAGCAGAAAGACACAATCCAATCCTGCCTGCACATACCACAACTTGTGACCTGAATAAATAAATACCTTACTCCACACATCCAATATGCAATTAGGAAGTTTAGGAAATGTTTCTTTAAGGATTTAATTTCCAAAAAAGGGAGGGATTTATTTGGGACTTTCTTTCTTTCTTTCTTTGCAAAAGAAATGGGGGTGGGGGGGCAAAGATAATTATCAATCAAGTATCAATGAGAAGAAAAAGACCACCATGATTATCTGAAAATTTAATATAAAGAACTGTTAGCTAAAACAGTAGGAGGTAGATAACTATTAGAGGGGTAAATATATACTCTACAGGTCCTCCAGAGGTGTCAGGTACAAAGAAGATAACTGCCTCATGGCTGAGGGAGAATAGACAGTAAAAGAAACAGGGACTAAATCCCAAAGCTGGATTTAAAGCTTTTCAAAGAGACCAAAGCCAATGAAGTGCACAAAGAAACCAGCTGGGGGACCAGCAGATGATGTAATGGTTATATCACTGGACTCCCACATGGCTGACCGCAGTTCAAGTCCTAGACCTGGTAGCTTGAAACTGATCCTGGGCACATGTGTGTGCATGCCCAATATCTCAAGAGGCAAATGGAAGAGAAGGGATGGTGGTGTGACTATCCCCCCTGGGGGTGATTTCTTGCTTCCTATTTCTCTGCCTCTGTCTCTCAAACAAGTGCAGGTACCTTAGAGTAAGATCTCTCTCCAAAAAGAAAAAAAAAAAAAAAAAAGATAGAAACACAGTGGATGAGGGTTTTGACCTGAAGAAGAAGAATGGAGGAGCAGAGACCAGAAGCAACATGGCTTCTGCAGTTATCACCTTGTGAGGTCACCATGCTGCTCTCCACAGATAAGGCCTAACTTCCCTCCCACTGGCAAAGGGGACATGTTCACAGGGTACAACTTCAGTATCACAGGCAAAGCAACAAAAGATGGATTTGGAGCTGAGAGAACATAAATTGATATCAGGAACAGGGGATTTTGTTTGGTAGGTCTTTAATTTTTCTGGTCAAACAAAATTGGGAGGGGTCCAAATGTTTGGGGGTTAGTATTTAGCTGTGCTCTCAAATGATTACTGTGACCGTCTCTGGTAAGCCAGTGTGCAATGGAGTTGGATATGTAGATTTGGGGCCTAATGTAAAGTACATTCTTGGCTGCAATTAATGTCTCATTCTGACCTTTGAGGGACAGAAGAACTGAACTTCCATTTCACTGATCTTGCAAGGAGTAAGGGATCGGCAGCATAATAAGGAAGAGGTAGAGCTGTCACTCTCCACCTCCCTCTAGAGAGAACAAAGAATGAGGATGTCTTATGAAGCACCTGACTGAGCTGATTTACTGGTAGGTGCAGTCACTGTGCATTTAAAGGACACCCAAGTACAATTCCTTTCAGTCTGGTGGCATTGGGTCAATGGTTGAGCCCAGCCAGCCCCTGTGTTCTCTTCTCTTTCTTGTCAATGAACCTAAGTGTGGTTGGCTTTGGTCTCTGGACTAAGTAGCAGATAAGAAGGTGTTAAATTCTTATGCTTCAGGGTTGTAACTGCAAGAGAGGGAGGGAGGGAGATAAAGAGAGGGAGAGAGTAGGAAAGAGAAAGATAGACAGATGGACACACAGACTACTAAAGGATCCACTCAGCCTTGTGAGTAAGACCTGCAGAGTGCTGTCATGTACTGGCCCAACTAATGCCAAAGTGGTGCTTAGTGTCCTAATTGCTCTGTAGTTCCCTTAAAATTTAGCAGGGCAGTGGGACCAGCAGATGGCATAATGGTTACGTAATGGTTATATCGCTGGAGTCCCATGTAATTGACTGAGGTTTGAGTCCCAGACCCAGTGGCTTAAAACTCACACTGGGTGCATATGTGTGTGTGCCCAAAATCCCAAGAGGAGAATGGAAGAGAAAGGATTGTAGAATGGCCATCCCCCCAGGGTAGATTTCTCACTTTCTGTCTCTCTGTCTCTTCAGCAAGCAAACACACCCTATGCCAAAACTCACTTAAAAAAAAAAAATGGCAGGCAGGACTAGCCCAAGACAAGATTGTACATTGCTAAGCTCCCTTTGTCTAATGACATGGATGACAATTACACTGTTGATGGACTGAATATTTGTGTCTCCCCCAAACTCATGTATTGAAACCTAATCACAATGTGATTGTATTAGAAGGTGGGGCTTAGGAAGGTGATTCAGTCTTGAGGGTGGAGCCCTCATGAATGAGATTAGTACCCTTTTAAGGGGACTGATGAAACCTGAATGCTCCCCTCCCACTGTGTGAGAAAACAGCAAGAAGATGGCCGTCTATGAGGAAGTAGGCCCTCCTCAGAACTTGATCCTGCTGGCATCCTGATCTTGGACTTAGAGCCTCCAGAATGTAGGAGATAAAGCAGTGTTGCATAAGCCACCCAATCTATGGTACTTATAGCAGACCTCAAAGACAAAGACACCTTACTCCTAGCTGTGAGTACTGCAGGACCTCTGTTAATGTACCCATTCTGGAGC
>NW_006159757.1:2212174-2231511 GCF_000334495.1 Tupaia belangeri chinensis | reverse complement strand
TCCCAAGGCTGTGCTGGAGAATACTCGCATCTTAACTGGAAGGATGCATCTCTCTGTATTCAAACTGCATCACTGCTGAGTAGTTTTCAGAGGCACTTGTGATCTGCTGGATTCAACATGGTGGATCACACGCATGTAGCACAAGCCTAGCACTGAGGATGTCACAGAGTGGATCCTGCAGAAAGCATGCAGGAGCGCGTGATCTGTGAACACCCAGGAGAGCTAGTGGCACCAAAAAGTGGACACTCAGGTCATGCGAAAGCTCTAAGTGAAAGAGGAAGCTCTAATCCTTCATCCATCATCTTGTCAGAAGGCAAACCAATCATTTCCCAAAACAGTACTTCTCTTCAACAAACAGTAGCCATAAAGCAGAGGCTCAGAAACTTTAAGAGGCCATAAACCCTTTGGCAATGACACGCAGCTCCGAGAACACACACATGAATAAATAAAAACCAAAAACTGCTGCTGAGACATCACAGCATCTGGAAGGCCATAGAGCAACAGTCCCTTAGAGGCAAGACACACAGACCATTCTGGACTAGCAGCTGCCTGCCAGGCACCCAGATTCCAGTTGCCCAGAATGAGGTCAGCAGCAGCTCCCATGCCCTGAACCAGGAGGATGTGCTATAATGCAAAATCAATGCCATTTATTGCTAAAACAAATAACCTCACTGAAGGACTCACTGGCTTGTGGATACTGCTCTGAGAACAAGGGCGGTGGGGGGACAGCCGTCCATTCCAGGGAAGTGCCAAGTTCACACACTGTGCTCTTAGTGCTAAGTTCACTTTCAGTCATGAACACAGTGCTTCAGGGAGAGACACCCACTTGTCCTGGCTCTGCATGCAGCCATGTTATATGGAGCAAGTCAGGCTCAGAAAGCTGACTTCCCTATTGAGAACTGGCTGCAAAGACCCACATTCTTTTCCCTGCAGACCTCCAGGCAAGGACTGTAAAGAACTGCAAAGAGGCCCTTGACATTGCACAGAATCACTAGGACTCACTCCTGCAGCTGGACCCTGACGTGATCCTGGAATCACAGGCTGTCTCGGGCGAGGCCATGTGTCTGAAATAATTTGCAATAGCTTTACAGTCGAGTTTGTGTTTTGGGGGGAGTTTTCTTTTACTCGTCCCCTTTTCATCTGCTAGTGTACCTTTCTAACCAGGTACCCAAACACACATTTTATCAGAGCTGAGAGAAAGAAAAAAAAAAAAAAGCATGCACACCAGGACTTGAAGGAGTCTGGTCAAACAGAGGGGTCACTGAAGCTTCTCCACAAGACAGAACCTGAATGTGGGAATTTCTGCTTCCATATCAGCAGCAGGTAGATTGAGAAGGGACACAACAAAAATAAGGAAGAATGGGAAAGGAACCTACCAGCGACTCATGCTGGGTTTCCAGAGCACTTATTATGTGCCAGTGCCATGCTGGGTGAGGGAGGCATACACAATTCAGGAGTAAAAGAGAAGACTTGGAACCATGGGCTGTTATATCAGATGGGCCCTTGGAGGGCATGGACCCCTTCCAGATAAAGAAACTGCAGTACAAAGATAATACATTAAACATTGCCATTCAAAAAATAATAATTGCATCTGTGGCTGCTTCTAAATCATGAGGATATTGTGTCAGAAAAACTCCAAGTTTACCTGAGTTCGAATTAGCCACAGGGATCATGCAAGCCACAGGCCTGAGGACAAATAGCAGGCAGGCTCCTTGTTCTTCGTAGCGAAAGGCATCGAAGTTGGGGAGATGAGGGTCTTGCAATATCTTTTTTTTTTTTTTTTAGTTTTGCCACCAAGTGTGTTCACTTACTGGAAAGAGAGAGAGAGAAGGTGAGAAATCACCCAGAGGGAATGCCATGAGGCAATCCCTCCTTCTCTATTCTCCTCTTGGGATTGAGGAACTAATGCACATGTGCTTGGCATAATTCTCAAGCAACCGGGTCCAAGACTCAGGCCATGCAGTCGGCTGCGTGGGATCCAGTAACCTAAGCCTCCACACCACCTGCTGGCCCACTGCAATATCTTTTTATACATCAAGCTAACAGACAAACTGTTATCATACCCATAAATCCCATTTTTTCCCAAATAAAAAAACTTTCTTTCGATATTTATATCTTGCTATGCCCAACATGATACCAGATAGCTTGTTTTTTGTTTTTTTGTTTTGTTTTAATTTACTCTAGACCATGTGTACTCATCAGAGAGAAGAGAGGGAAAGTGAGAAAATACTCCCTGAGTGAGATGGCCACACCACAATCCCTTCTCTCCACTCTCCTCTTGGGATTTTGGGTACATATGCACACATACCTGGCGTGTTTTTCAAACATCAGGCCTAGGACTCAAACCACCAGGCAGTTAACTATGGGGGACCCAACTGCCTTAACCACACCACCTGGCTGGCCCAACACTAGTTGCTTTATACTTAACCCTTACAATACTGCTATGAAGTTCACACTGTCACCCCCATTTTATTGTTGAGGACATGGAGTCTTGGGGAGGTTAAATCACCTGCCAAAAGTCACGGCCAGTTATGATCTAGCTCTGAAGCTCAGCTTTTATCTCTGAAGCTCAGGCCTGCTCCTTACAATAGCAGCAAAACTTTCACAGATTGATTGGCCACAGATAAGCAGGCTGGCATGCTTCCAGCCATCGTGGCAGGAGCAAAGTAGATGAACAAACCCCACTCTGCTGGCTCTTCTCCAGCCATTGCTGCTTTTGGAGACTGGGGCTGCAAGGGCTGCTCCCTTTTGTGGACAGGAAGAAGCAGAAAGATGTGTGAGGACAGGGACCCCAAAAGGCTGCAGTGGAGAGAAGAGCAGCAGCTACAGAGGCAGCAGCCACGTCCTGGGTGTTGCAGACTACTCACGAGCAGATGGGAACGGAGCTGAGCCTCCTGGCGGCCCTTGTTCGCTTTAGGTGCCCTCGGACACAGGGGCAAGCACTCACCTACACGGCAGCCCTTGTGGTTTCACCAGGACACCTGGGCACATGGCTGAGGAGGAATCCATTCATTCATCAAACACTGAGCACCACCTTTGGATAACCTGTGGTTCGATGTGGGGGTATATCATGCTTCAGAGATAGGCTTGTTTTCCAATGTTGGCTCTGTCACAGCCACGTGACCTTGAGAGAATCATGTGACCTTTCCGCTTGTCTCGTCAGTGAATCTGCTTCCTAAGGCTCTGAAGTAATGAAGTGGAATAGCCCCCCAGTGGGGCAGGTGGCGTGATGAGGCTCTGTAGGACAGTAACGCGTGCTCATTGACACGAATGACCCTGAACCCCCACTAACCACATGCATTGGTCAAGGCTCCCCCACCTTAGTGGAGTCTATTCTTGGCCAAAGTTTAAGAGTTGTGATGTTTGAGTAAGACAAGAAGACAAACGTAGACCTGAGAAGCCAATCACACTCACACCATCTCCTCCAGGAGAAAAGAGAGGGAGAAAAGAAATGCATGAGAAGGGCGTGGGGGAAGGGTTTACAGGGAAAGTGGGCAGGGGGCTCCTGAGAAAGAGTCCTTGCTCGCGTTATGAATGTTCCCAGATAAGTTTCATGACGTTCAAGTCTCTTGTGCCCACTTCCAATAGGACTCTGGGAGACACAAACTCTTTAGAGTTCCTGGTTCCCAAAGACTTTGTGGAAATCCCAGTGACTCAGTTCAGGTGCTCCTTTTTTTTTTTTTAAGAATTATTTTATTGAACTATTTTACTTCATTTTAACCAAAGGGGGACAGCGTGTGTGTGTGTGTGGTGAGGGGAGGGGAGAAGATAGTGAGAAAGCAAGCTGGACTTGCTCAAGCCGCAGTCAGCCAGGTGGGAATCCAGTACCCTTCACCACCACACCACCTGCCAGGCCCAGGTGTTCCTTTAAAAAAAAAAAAAAAAAACTTTACTTCTTTCTTTCATTTATGTGAGAGAGAGCTGAGGCCCTGGTTTCCTTCGTGTCTTTGTCTAGATGTCTTCTGGTTGGTCCCAGCCCTGGCCGGCACATTCTGCAGGAGGTAGGCCAGTGCATTCCAGCCCCAGGAGACCAGAATTCTTACATCTTTATCCTGATTCTCTTTTTTCCCTTCCTCCCTCCCTCTTCCTCAAGAAATAAAATAAACTTTGTTTAAAGAGAAGAGAAATCATCTATTTCAGGCAAACCTGAGTCACCACGCTATGCCAAGCTGAGCATTTCCAGACTGCGATGAGCCGTGGGTAACTAAAACCACAGATAAAGGGGCACTCCAGTGTGTCTCTTCTAGAGCTCGGCCTTGAAGGCACTGTGCCCGCTCTTTATTCTTGCCAGGATCCCTCTGCGAGAGCCATCTTTCATGCCCCCTGAGGACACTCTCGCAGGACCATGGAGAGAGCTATGTGGCAAAGAATTGAGGCCTCCCTCCACAGCGAGTCCTGCTCATCGGTCACGTAAATGAGACGAGAGGAAGCAGATCCTCCAGCCTGAGTCAGGCAGCTACAGCCCTGGCTGACTCTTTGAACCCCGTGGGAGAACCGAAGCTAGACAACTGACCCTCGAACACCATCGGTTTGAACTGTTTGATCTACTTATGTATACACAGGCTTTTGTCAGTAAATATTGTAAGTGTTATTTTCTCTTTCTTATGATTCTCTTAGTAACACTTTTCTTTTTTGGCTAGGAAGATAGCATGTAATACATATAACATACAAATTTTGTGTTCATTGACTGTTTACATTATTGATAAAGCTCCCACTGAACAGTAGGCTACTAGCAGGTAAGTTTTTAGGGAGTCAAATGTTATGCATGGATTTTCAACTGCATGTGGTGTTGGCACCTCTATGTTGTTCAAGCATCAATTGTACCCCTGAGTCACTCACCCACAGAAACTGTGTGTTGCTTTTTGCCACTAAGTTTTGGGGTGATACTTACTTGTTTTTTGCCATAGAGTACATGCACTAGCTGGAGAGAGAGAGAGAGAGAGAGAGAGGGAAAGTGAGAAATCACCCCCCCAAGGGGAATGGCTACACGACAGTCCCTTCTCCTCCAATCTTCTCTGGATTTGGGGCACACATGCATATGTACCTGACATGTTTTTCAAGCCACCAGATCTGGGACTCGAACCACAGTATCAGTCATGTGGGATCCAGAGCCTTAACCACCACACCACCTGCTGGCCCCATGTGGAGGGTAATTTGTTACAGAGCAGGAGCTAACTATTACAGCATTGAAATGAGCATCTGTCAAATATTTCATTCCATTCATGAATTAAGGCAGAAACAGTAAGATGATTCCAAGAGCATTTGAGAAACATTAGACTTTGGAGCAATTTAATAAAGGACTGCTAGAATCAAAGTGCTAGGTTAATACCAAATAATACAAACCTGGTTTATGTCCTACAGAGTAATAAACTGTAACCTTTGGGGTTATCTTTTCTACCAGACAGAAATTATTTTCATCTCTATCAATAAAAAATCTAGAGTTTGCAAAGACCTTCCGGGACCTTGAATTAGAAAATGTAGAATGGAGTAATTCTCAGTGATGGCGGCTGTCCTGGGCTCTACAGGGCATTTAGCAGCGTCCCTGGCTTCTTCCCACTGCTTATCAGCAGCACCCTGGCCCCAGTCATGACAACCAGTGTCTCCCCACATTGCAGGTGTCCCTGGGGACCCCAGGTTGAGGCTCACTGCCTTGGATCATTTAGCAATCCCTGGGCAGACCCATCAAACAAAGACCATTTTGCCACCAAAATGACCTTTGCCCCATACTTCTCCTTAACAAGCACACACGAGTCAGGAACTGAGAAAGGGAAGCCTTCTGCGGGACTGATCACCTCTGAGGAAAGGGGGTCCTGGCAGCGACTGCCTCCCGGCTCACTCTGCATGGGCGGTGCCCCTTCCACACCTCCAGCCGAGGGGGCAGGAATGAATGGATACAGAGGGGAGAACAGCCAGGCTGGGCAGACCAGACAGTTCCCGAAGTAAACCACAGGGCCCCGTGTGGATGTTTTCCCCGTAGCTGTGGCAGCAACACTAGCTGTGAGATGACAGAGGTAGGGAGGAAGGGCAGACAGAGGTAGTCAGGGGAGACACATGTCCAAACAGCATCCCAGGCCCTAAGGTTCTGAGGTTTGGTTTGGTTTCATAGCTTTTTAAAATCACTTAAAACCTGCAAGCAGTGTTTATCTAGCAATAAGACTGACTTGTGTTTTGGGAAGAACATTTATATGAGCTTTGATTGCTAAATAAAAGGCAAATAATCATTACTATCCTTGTTTGGAAGCATTGTTCTGAATGTGGATGGTTTAGACTGAGAAGCTACTTACTATGTGCAGAGGAAATGGCAGAATTAGAACTACTTCTGAAAGCAAATTCACTGGTGGGCAGGGGCTAAGAAATGGGTGAGCAGGGGCTGTCCCCAACCTCTGACATCCCCATGGCATGGGGTATGTGTTCCTTAAACACGCACAGGCCGCTGGAGGCCAGGGCTGGCTGGAGAATCCCAGCTGAAGGCAAGGAGGGAACCCTCTTCTCCTTGTTCATGAAGGAAGTTCAGAAAGGGGAGCCCAGCCAGGCCTGTGGTCTCAGTCTCAGGAAGGCCATGGCCCTAAGCTGGCTGCTTTCCAAGGCCGAAATCCCCACAAGTGCTAACATTAGACAATTTCGCTCTGATGGACCAGCCTTGCCAGGGTCCAGAGGCAAACCAGCATTCATGAGGCTCATGGTAGGCACCCTTGGAACACAGTAGTCCTTTCTGTGAAAAGTCATCCTGGGGAAAGGGAAGCCCTGAGAGAGGAGGTAGGGGTTAGGGAAGGAGATCTGCAACTGGACAGATGGTAGCCCTGACCCTGAGACAGGGCACATACGAAGCCCTCCCAGGGAAGGCCGAGGATGGGAGAGGACCCAGGACAGATCTACCTCGTGGCTCTAATGGAAGCCACATTGACTGGCTTGTAAGCCAGTGACAGTGGGTGTTTCAGGGAAGCCTGCCCTGTCCTTGAAACGTATTACTGAGTGCTACCACTAGCACAAGGGCAGAGACTTGGCTCCACCACAGACACCAGGATGGGTTCCCACAGGATGTGGCCCAAGAGGGACAATTCACAAGATGAATAAGCAGCTGGGGAACTCACAGAAAAGTGAAGCATGGCTTAATTGGAAGTCACAGAAAGGTGAGCCTGGGCCCATAGGCTATGGATGAATAAAATGACAGATAAGATGGGAGTAGAAAATGAATGGATAAGTGGACAGAGATCTAGGCATAAGGTGGATGGACGGACAGATGGATGCACAGGATGATGAGGAGAGAGAGGTGATGGATGGATGGATGGATGATGGACAGATGGATGGAAGTTAGATAAGACAGAAATTATGGGGTAAAGATTTTTATTTTCTTCCCAAAATATGACTAAGGGGCAAAGAAAAGACAGGAATGCGTGCCTTTCTGAGAGCAGAATACAAATGACTTGTTTTTGCTCTTCACACTCCGGAAGGCATTTCAAAGTTGAACAGTTCCCAACTTGCCACTTTTCTAGATATCCATGACCACACATTCCAAGCAAGTTTACCTGACCCTCACCAGGAGATGGCAACTTGGCATGAAAGACTCTCAGAATCCCGAAGTGTGTCCATATGTGTCCCCTGTGTCCCTGGGGGCGGCTCTGAGCAACTCTTGCCCCATGACTGGGTGTCTCCTTCCAGCGACTCCTTTGTCCCTCACTTGCCCTATTCAGAAGGAGGTTACAGTATTTTGCCTACTTCTCTCAAATGTGTCAATCAAAGTTGAACAGTTCCCAACTTGCCACTTTTCTAGATATCCATGACCACACATTCCAAGCAAGTTTACCTGACCCTCACCAGGAGATGGCAACTTGGCATGAAAGACTCTCAGAATCCCGAAGTGTGTCCATATGTGTCCCCTGTGTCCCTGGGGGGCGGCTCTGAGCAACTCTTGCCCCATGACTGGGTGTCTCCTTCCAGCGACTCCTTTGTCCCTCACTTGCCCTATTCAGAAGGAGGTTACAGTATTTTGCCTACTTCTCTCAAATGTGTCAATCAGCTCAAACAGTAATTATTCCAAAGAACGTGGTAATTTGGGATGAAAGCTATGTAGGGCTGACTACTGTCATTTAATAGCAGACCGAGGCCCCCAGATATGTAAGAGCAAAGTAGATTCTGCTTGGGGGTGAGGGGCAGGACAGGCTTCTGTGACGAACTGTGCCTGGTGGGGTTGCCCGAGTTCTACTGTGGGAAGGCCTCAGTGGGGACACACACACATGTGCATTTCTTTCTGTACATAAAACTGATTATCTACTATTACCTAGAAACAAAGAAAAATTACTTGTAATTAGTCTAGGCTAAAAGAAATAGCAAAGTTTGGAAGTTTTTGGACTCCCCCTCCTACAATGCCATTAATAGCTATAACGAGGAAATAATGCCACATTGATTTAGAGTAACGCGATAGATCAGAACATGATTCACATCTCATGAGGAGGTGGGCGAGAAGGATCTACCTTTAAAGAACTCCAATTAAAGTAATTACCATTGTTACATAAAACACTGTTTTTAAAAGACCAAAGCCCTCTATTGGAGAACACTTCAGAGAGGAGGCAAAGAAAGCCATGTGACCAGGGAGAACAAAGGCTGAGTATTATTTAAAACAATCTGCTCAAATCCTCCCATGCCTCATTCCTTTGTGGGCAGCCACCATCCCTGAAAGTATGTCACACTTTCCAAAGTTTTCAAAGAGCTGTCTGCCACGCACGGGTGAGGAGAGGCCGCACGTGAGCAGAGTTGCACATGGCATGTGCCAAAGTTAGTCAGCACCTTCCTTCTCCCCCTCTTTCTAGAGATGGGCCCTGAGCTCTAGTCCTCCTTCTGGGTCGGGCAGGAAATGGCCTCTGTGAGATGCAGGGTTCTGAGCGTCCTCACTCACACTAGGCTAAGACAAAAGGCAAGGATGGCTATGGAGGGTTGAGGATGCTGGAACTAGGGTCTGGAATAACCTTTTGCTCTGGGCCTGATTCTAGAAAGATCTGATCAGAGGGTTGATATGGGTAGAAACACCCTCAAATTATGAAGGGGAGAACATATGCTTAAATTTTGCCATGTGCTGGGGCAGGTCCAAGACATACGGATCAAACGTGATGCTCTGCGAACATGACCCGCATGGGGGCGTTCATGTCTGGGGACCTCCCTGAGTGAGTTGGGCTCACATGTGTCCATGATCTGGGCTCACTGAGGCTGGGGTGAACCTGTTGGGGATGCTGTCTCTCTGTCTCTCTCACTTATTGAATAAATAAGCTTAATTTTTTCCAGGTGTTAGCGCTATGTATTTTTTTGTAACGTACTCTAAAAATTAACTTCTAGGAAAATGAAATTAAGAAAACAAGGAAATATAACCCCTATTACCTTAGGATTAGGTTCAAAGGATATGAGAATTACTCAATGTGAGGCTAGCAGGTGGCATGGAGGTTAAGGTGCTGGACTCACACATGGCCTACTAAGGCTTGAGTCCTAGACCTGGCAGCTTGCTTCCTTACTTTCTCTCTTTATTTCTCTGATCAAAACTAAAAAATAATAATAAAAAAATAAATAAATCTTTTTTAAAAATGACTCTGTGAAATCACTGTGGAGGTTTCTTAGTGCTTACTCATCATTTCTATCCTTACTGGCAATGAGCGGTCTCCTGACTGGTCCCAGTTCCCAGGCCACATCCTGAGCAGATCTGGTCTAGGACAGCACATCCCAAAGTTGTCACTGGGATATTCTTCACAGGATGATCATGAGAAACGGCCCCAAGGTCAAATAAGGTGAGAAAAAGGCTACGTAACCTTTTGGACATGCACAACGCAAGATGGCATACTAAAGACTGAGAAATTCTGCCTTTAAAAAAACCAAAACCAAACTTTATTTACCTTTATTGAGCTCAGCTTTCTAATTTTTAAAAGTTATTTATCACTTTCTCTCCCTTTTGTTTAATCACAATTTATTTTTTAATTTGACAAGAGAGAAGAAGAGGAGAAGAGAAAGAGAAAGTGAGAAAGCAAGTTGCCAGGTCTGGGACTCGAACTGTGGTTGGCCATGTGGGAGTCCAGTACCTTTAACCACCATGCTACCTGCTGGTACCCATAATTTATTATTTTTAAATCATTTAATTTTATTATTTTTAAATTTGCTACAGGGCATGTGCACTCACCAAGAGAGAGAGGGTTCTGGGGAGTGAGAAAGTAAGCCTCCTGGTCTGGGACGCAAACTGTGGCCAGCCATGTGTGAGTCCAGCACCCTAGCCACCATGTCACCTGCAAGCCCCTATTTATCATTTATTTTTATACAACATCTGCAATAATTGTCAAGCTAAATATCACTAGTTGCACACTAAGTGCCTGGCCTGGCATCTGATCTCATGGGAATGTGCCCAGCTTGGTAGGAGGAGGTTGGTGTTGCAGGAACCCAAAATGGAAAGCCCTGTGTCAGGGAGGCTTTGTCAGCCCATGCCCTGAAAAGGTGATACACAGCCCCTCACTCAAGCACACCAAACAGCGAGAGGCTCGCTTCCAGTGAAGCTCATGTTGCTCTGTGATTGCCCAGCTGCAGCACAGAGAACCCCGGCTGTTAGTGACACTACATTCTGGCAATTGCCGGGCACACTGGGCCACAGCCGCCTTCAGCAGAGTCTGCGCTCAGGATAAAAGCTCAATCAAGTGTAAGGAGACTGGGAGTTATACTGGAGAATGCCAGCGTGCTAGCTACGGTGACACTGTCTTTCCTTCCCTGGGTGCATTCAGGCTGGTCTCCAGAACAAGTTTTCCTAATTAGTTGGCATCAGGCAAATATCCACTGGTGCAATTTCCTTACGGGAGGCTTTCGAATACCACTTAGAAGGACATTTGCATTCACCAGGCCTCGAGATTTCCCTTTAACAAAACAATTAGCTCTAGTCCAATTTCTGCACAAGGAACCCCAAAGGGCCATTCACACGGAGGGCAGTGGAATGCAAGGTCTGGCTATGCAGTTTGGGACCTACTGTGTGTGTTAGCTACTCCAGCCAATCAAGTAAACTGCATCGCCTTTCAAAGACCTGTTCTCTGCTCTTGCATCCAAAATGACAGGCAACCCAAAACTTCATTTTCTTGCCGACTGCTCCATCTCCATACTGTTTTCTCCCTTCCTAACACTATTCTGTATCCCGGTGGGTTTACTGCTTTATAGTCTACTCTGATACTATCCCAAGTCACAGAGAAAACAGAAGTTTCCCCGGTGACCAGCTGTCTGTCTGCACACCACACCGTGCTTCCACACATCCAACGTGAATTGCCCAACGTTACAGGCATCAAGAGACTTCCCACTGGCGGGGCATAATTAGTAGGTCCCTAGACTATGTCATAGATTTCCGTGGGGTACAACACATGTCAGCAGGTTGATATGTCTCCCAGGAAAAGATTGAGTCTAATTTCCCACCCCTTCAGTAAAGGCCAGCTGTGGGCACTTGCTTCTAATCAGCAGATTGTGAAGAGAGGCCTGCCCACTTCCCAAGCTAGTTTAGGGAAAGGGATACAATTTGTTCCTAGTTGTCTCTCTCTCGGAGGAGAGGCTCCATAGCCTTAGAACCCTGAGCCACCAGGTAAGAAGTGTCACTAACCTGAAGATACGCTGCTGGGAAGCCTATGAGCAGAGACCACACACACCTGGAAAAATGCCTGAGGACCCCTGCAGCTCCAACCCCTTCCCCCAAACCCAGCACCAGACATGTAAGTAAAGAAGTCTTGGATCACTCAACCAGGCCGCTCCCAAACTGCAAGAGAATGGCTGTTTAAGCCACTGAGTTTGGGGCGATTTGCTACTCGGCAGTAGATAACTAGCGCACTTAAGTGCTGTGGGATGGAAACTCCTGCTTCTCTTTTTCTCAGCACACACAGAAAGTCTTAGACTTTCCAGCCAGCAGGACTCATGTGAGGAACACGCAGCACACCTGATCTTAGCCCAGAGCCGCCCCTTCACTCACTCACCGAGTAGCTGGCTCCTGTCTTTCTACTGTAGAAGCTTCTAGTGATGAGGCCCAGGAGTTGCTTGGCAGCTAACCTCGGACACTTGCATTCTCCTGGCTCACCAAGCTCAGCTTTCTCCTCTGTGGTGAACCTGACAGGGGAACGTGACCCAGCCCTGGGTAACCTAGAGACCTCCTTCCTTGGCTTCTGTACTCCCCGGTGAGAAGCGTGTCAGCCCAGGCCCGAGGCGGGAACCGCAATTTCCACGCACCTGCTCACAACTCACTCAAGTGCTCATGGGCATCCGTGGGGCTTCGAGAGCAGAACAAAGCTGGTAATCCCTCCTGTTCCGGAGAAGGAAGGAGAAAACTCACATCTTCATTAACAGCACAAGGAGCCAGTACCCACCAGGAAATGGTGCAGATAGAGAAATCAAATGGCAAGATTTAGCTTTTGTTGTGTGAGATCTGGTAATGGCTGGGAAGGGGCACAGTACCAATGTTCTTCTCTCAGAGAAGACAGCGTGGCGGTCATGAAGAAGAAATGTAAAGGCTTCATGAGGTGCCTGGCATATGCAGGGTTTCCAAAAATGTTCATGGAAAATATTATAAATAAAACTGGATTTGGGGACCAGCAAAAGGTGTCACTGGACTCCCAAGTAGTCGACTATGGTTCAAGTCTCAGACCCAGTGGCTTAAATCACACACCAGGTGTGTGTGTGTGTGTGTGTGTCCCAAATCCCAAGAGAATGGAGGAGAAGGGACTGGTGGCGTGGCCATCCCCTCTTTGTGATTTCATATTTTCTGTCTCTCTGGTGAGCACATGTACCCTATAGCAAAAACCTCTCTTAAAACAAAACAAAAAACCCCTGGATTTCATGGATTTAAAATTTTTGCCCCCAAATAAACTCATACTTTAGTCCCATTTTCCCATGAGATCCCCTCATATAAGAGCTTAGTAAGGTAGGCTATTCCCGTTACCTATCTTCCGAGTTGCACGCGTCCCAGGCTGAGCTCCCAGCGGTTCCTCTGCTCCCTCATCTTCCCCGTCCCAGAAAACAGCACACTATCTTTCAGGTTGTTCAGCCAGAAAACCTCCAAAACCAAACAAGAGGAGTCACCCCTATCTCCTCTCCTCTCACCTTCCACATGCCACCCCTGCCCTGTACTCTGTCCAAGTTCTCACAGCCCCGTTCCTTGCTGGCCAAGTGGCTAAGCCCGCTGTGGGCCTCATCCATCTTCATCCTCCTCTCCACTGTGGCCAGGTAGGTGAATTATGTTAAACCAGGTCACACCAATTGCAGCCAGGTGAATGATATGAAAACTGAGGGCAACGCGACTGTGGCCAGGTGAATTGTGTTAAAACAGGAAGCAATGTTTTGCTCAACACCTTCTGGTGGTCTCCCTTGTTTTTCAAGTGACAGTCAAGTCCCCCTCACGACCTCGTGATCTAGAGGTCTGGCCCCTGCATCAGAACTCTGCTCTCGGGAATGATTGTCGGAAGTGACTGCAGACGAATCGGTATTTGCAAGGGCTGGGAGAATTTAGCGTGTCTTCACTTGAGGTGCTTCCAGTGTGAAAGGGGCCAGGTCTGGCAGCCACAAGCTCTGCCCCATCTGAGTCACAGGAGAAGAAGCCGCTGAAGCCCTGCTGCGCCTGCCCACAGACCAAGAGGGCACGCGACGCATGCATCACTGAGAAAAAAGAAGAGCGTGGTGGACATTAAATGAGGCCTACAAGGAGTGCATGAGAGCCCTGGGATTTAGGATGTGAAATGGTGATCTGTGAGCGAATAATTCCTAAAGAATGAAGATTTAATTACTTTGGGGAGTTTCTGATTTTTTTTTTTTTTTTGGAGAGGTTTTTGCTATAGGACGCATGCGCTCGCCAGAAAGACAGAGAGACAGAGAGACAGAAAGCGAGAAATCACCCCCCAGGGGGATGGCTACGCCATAATCCCTTCTCCTCCATTCTCCTCTTGGGATCTTGGGCACGTACACACACGCGCCCAGCATGAGTTTAAGCCACTGGGTTCGAGACTCGAACTGCAGTCGACTACATGGGAGTCCAGCGACAGCCATTACACTAACTGCTGGTCCTCTTGATGAGTTTTAATAAATAGAAAAGTATTATTTATCCAAATATTTTATTTTGTTTATTATTATTCATTTGACCAGAGCAAAACACACACAGAGAGAAAGGGAAAGTGAGAAAGCAAGCCACCAGGTCTGGGAGTCGAACCATGGTTGGCCATGTGGGAGTCTAGTACCTTAACTACTGCATCACCTGCTGACCCCAGTATAATTTGTTTTTTAAAAAAGATAAAATATACTTATTCAAGAAAAAAAAAAAACAACACTCTACTCTCACCTGGTTCCTGTGCCCTCTGCACTCCAGGCCTTGTTTCGCTGGCCGTTCTATTCTTCCTCCAGTATGCCAGGGCTGCTCCTGCCTCCAAACAGGTGCCTCTGTATTCCTTCTGCTTGAGTGACTCTTCAAAGTTTGCTCCTCAACTCCTTTGTCTATAGTCAAAGGTAAAATTTTCAGGGAGGTCTTCACTGACCACCTTAATTAAAAATCATAACCCTCCCGAGACCAGCAGTTGGCGTAATGGCTGTGTCGCTGGACTCCCATGTAGTTGACTGCGGTTCAAGTCCTGGCCCCTGTAGCTTAAACTCACACCGGGTGCATGTGCGTACGTGCCCAAGATCCTGAGAGGAGAATGGAGGGGAAGGGATTGCGGCATGGCCATCCCCCCGGGGGGTGATTTCTCGCATTCTGTCTCTCTCTCTCTGTCTTTCTGGCAAGTGTATGCACCCTATAACAAAAACCTCTCCAAAAGAAAAAAAAAAAAATCACAACCCTCCCCCTGACATTCTCCATCCCTCCTCCAGGCTTTACTTCCTCCCCCCCAGCACACAGCGCCGCCGTTTGCCTTGTTTGCCTTCCCACTGGAATGTAAGCTCCTTGAGGTGCGGCCTCACCTGTCTGTTCTGTGCTGTATTTCCAGTGCCTAACACAAGCAAAGGCTCACGCAACCCTGGATGGAAGACAGGGAGGGAGGGAGAGAAGAGGAAAGGGAATCCAGCACATTGATTCTTTGCCTCAAATGACCCAGGGAAAAAAATATAAGCTGAATGTATATGGATCCCTGCTTAGTTTCTAAACCAAGAGAAGTTGGATACTTCTCAGCAGGGATAGGAAGTATAGTGGCTTCCCAGACACCCACCCCTCTTCATTCACTTAGTGTGTGTGGTGGTCACCGGGGTGCGAGGCTCACGCTTCCTCTGAGTTTAGATGTTAACCTCTCTGGATAAAGAACATTCGCCTAAGATGAAGCACAGAGCAAGGCTAGAGGCCATGTCTGCTTTCTGGAAGTCCCAGTTCTTTGGGAAACTCTTTGGCAGGCCTCCTGCTGGAATCACTACCACCCCCTGCTCACAGCGGGTAAGCAGGAGGGACGCACATCTCAGGGATACACCAACAGCTGGGCAGGTTAGACGCACGTGGAGTTGGAGGTCTCAGGATACAGCTTCTAGTTCAGGCTCAAGCTCCTGAGGGAGGCCACGCTGCAGCTGGGGGACCAGCTACAGACTCTTCACCTTCTCAGGAGGGTATCACCCGAGGTTGTGACAGGCCTCTGGAGAGTTTAAGACAGGAGCCTTACACTGTGGAAGTGGCAAGAAAGCGACTAAGACATATGGCAGCGACACCGAGTTTCCTGTTCAGTAGCTTTTTCCTTCTTGGTTTTGTTTTTATTTTTGTTTTTGTTTTCATTCATACATTCATTCAACAAATGCTCACTGTGCACCTACCTGGGTTACAAAGATAAATTTGTGAAGGATCTTACCCTTGGAGGGCCCTCCTTTCTTCCCTGTGTCTTTGCCTCGGAGCACTATACCTTCTGTGGTTCCCTGAGAAGTTCAGGGCCTAGAAAGCAAGAAAGTGACCAGCCCCTGAGCAAATGATCAACACAGATGTTCTCACTGTGGGAAATGAGAGCCCCCAAGAGGCCTAGAAGAAGCCTGCTGCCTGCTCCAAGCCTTCTGCAGCCCCAACTGCCTGACAAATGAATTAGCAACTGTATCAATGTGGACTTTAAAAGTTCCTTAAGAGAAACCCAGGGGAAGGCAGGCGGGCCATGACTAGAAATTGACTAAATGGAGCTTGGGTTTGTTGGAGCTGGCATTTTCACATGGCACTAGGCCCAGGCATAGCAGGTGGCATAGACACAGCCTAATTGATAGCTTAATTAAGGAATTAGGTAGGTTATAACTTCCAACCTACAGCTTGCTTAAGCTAAAATTCCTTTACCTCCCTTTCTCATAGAAGCACCCCTATAGAAGTAAGTGAGGAAGGGGCATCGTGGGCTCAAGAACTTGCTAAAATGTTTTGGACCATCTGCATGCAAGATAAGAAAAATGACACATTAAAAAGAAAATATCAACAGGCACTTCCTCTGTGTAAGGGTTTTATCAAACTAAGGGCTGAGGGCAATCCCTGCTTTATAATTCTGCCCACAGGCTGGCAGTCATGCGTTCACGAGCACCTGGGAGATTGTCTTCCCACCGCAGGGCAGGCACTACGGCATCTGGAACAGTGAGCAAGCTACTGAAAACACACTCAGGAAACCCGCAACCCACAGGCTGAGTCCGGCACTGCCTCTGCAGATCTCTTATGCCAGCAAAGTCCCTCACCCACGGCCATATGAGTCCTTTCCAAGGAGGCCATGGGTCCCAGCAAGCACAGACAGAAAATTCCTGATGCAAGAGACTCACTCTATAATTTACAGCCAGCCTTGAAAACCAGGCTGAGCAGGGCGTAGTCTGATGGCCAAGGCAGAGGCACCGAAGGACTTTAAAGCAAGAAAATTATATGATTCAAATTGGCCTGAAAAGGGTAAGATTTGGAGGACAGCAGATGGCATAGCAGTTACATTGCTGGACTCTCACATGGCTGACTGTGGTTCAAATCTCGGACCCAGTGGCTTGAAAATCACACCTGGCGCATGTGCGTGCATGCATTCCTAATATCGCAGGAGGAGAATGGAGAAGAGATTGTGGCGTAGCCATCCCCCCAGTGGGTGATTTCTCACTTTCTCTCTCACTGTCTCTGTCTCTCTCTCTCCAGTGAGCACACATCCTAAGGCAAAAACCTCTTTAAAAAGGAGGGAGGTAAGATTTTAATATATAATAGATTGAGTAGAAGGCTATTGTAATCAAGCATTACTGAAGGGGCTTCAAGTAGGGTTACTTTGTTTTGCTTTTCTAAATTGTGTCGGGAACATAATTTATTCAGATGGACATGTCGAGAAGACCAATAACACCCTGGTGAATGAATGTGGCTGGCTCAGGGAAATCATTACACACACCAATCTACACAGTGATGTGGCTAAGCCTCAAGTTTTGTTGAGCTATTTTCAACCATAATAACTGGGCCAAAATACCATTTCTTGAATATACATGACTGGATTTTTGGGGGGAGGAGGGGAGGTTTTGTTTTTGTTTTTGTTTTTGTTTTTTGCTATAGGGAGCATGCGCTTGCTAGAAAGACAGAGAGAGACAGAGACAGAAAGCGAGAAATCACCCTCTGGGGGGATGGCCATGCCACAATCCCTTCTCCTCCATTCTCCTTTCAGGATCTTGGGCATGCACGCACATGCGTCCGGTTTGAGTTTAAGCCACAGTGTCCAGGACTTGAACTGCAGTCGACTACATGGGAGGCCATTGACATAGCCATTATGCCATCTGCTTGTCCTGATGACTGGATTTGTTGAGTGGTTTCAAATTTAACCAGCTTTTCCCTTCTTCTCACTCCAGGCTATGGGCTGTCCAGCTGCATATAGTCAGTGCCCATTTCTGTCCTTTGGATTTGAGACTTTCAACCTGCTTTGGGATGGAATGAGAGCAGGGGAAGGGCAGGTCTGGATCCTGCCTAGCAATGAGGGCTTGGACAAATCACTTGTCAACTCTGGCTTGTTTCTTCCTTTGTTAGAGGCCAATCACAAACGGGGAGAGGTTCGGGGATAGCCCAGTGTTAGACCATGGAGAGGCAGAACTGTGCCTTAGGAGCAGGTGTGGCCTGAGCAGTCCACAGAAGGCACAGCTGTCCAGCTCTTCCCCCGGAGGTGGGACACCCCTCCACTGGCCAGGTTCTCCTTGCCTCCTCATCCTCAGGCGAAGTTGCCCTGTGGCAGGATATACATTCTGGGTAAGTGTGCCTATTGTTCCTACCACCCCTCCACACACTTTTGCCATGAAAGGCTCTTCAAGGTTCCTTTGCCGTGGTCATGATTCCTTGGATCAGTTTCAATTAAGTTCTCATTTCCTACATTTCTCTCAGCTGATCTCAGAACTAACTCATGCATTACAAATGGATCTTTAAGATATACATTGTGCAGTTCCCTTTCCAGGACTCTGATTAAACTTGCATACTCCACATGGTGTAACAAAAGTTGTTTCCAGCTCGGATTCCTTCTCTGGGGTTATTTCCAAAAACCTATCCATAAATTACTGGCTATGCTATATTTGCCTCCAGGATTTTTAATGGTATATTGATTCTGGGCAGAAGTTTCAGATCCGGCTAAAGAACGTTTTTCTATAAGCCACGTAATCCAGTCATACCATGTGGCATTGACACAAACACTGACTGGGCGCTCCTTCGGCGCTGCTGTGAGGACCAGTGCTGGTCTAGTGTCTCACGGGCCGCAGGTCAGTGGGGGTGCTGATATAAAGAATGTTCTAAAAGGCTGAATATGTACAATTTGAAAGACTCTCTTTTTGAGTCTTGCTGTTTTTTCTCAAAGTATTTTCTGATCATTTCTGCCAGTGTGTTACAATGTACTTTGATTCGTTTTAACCAACATATTTGACAAGATAAAAATGAATACCCCTGTCACAGTGCCCCACATCTTGGGAGATTTTACTGATCCATGAAATCTAAAATAGGCTATCCTGAACTAATGAATCATCTAGTGTTTTTGTTTTTTTAAATTAAAAAAAAAAAAAAAAAAAAAACCATGGGAGAGCCAGCCCGTGGCATGGTAGTTAAAGCAGCTGGATCCCACATGGCCAGCTGCGTGGTTTGAGTACTAGGCCTGGTGGCTTGAAAAATACCGAGTGTGGGTACAAACATGCTCAAAATCCAGAAAGAAAGGACAGGTGGGGACAGGACTACAATGAGCACTCCCCATGAGGGCTGCTTTTGTCCTCTCTCTCTTCAGCAAGCATTCACACCCTCCAGCAAAATTAAACAAAATAGGAGACAATCCAGGCTTAACACCTCCTTTCTAGTAACAAGCACTTTCCCATTGTTTCTGACCAGGGTCAGGGATGAAAAGACTGGTTTCCCAGACATGTTTTTAGCAAGCAGCCTCTAAACTGAACATGAATTT
>NW_006159757.1:2201093-2212143 GCF_000334495.1 Tupaia belangeri chinensis | reverse complement strand
TGATCAGACTCCCTCTGCATTTTGAGGTCTACCTGTTTCTGAGATATCTGCCTTCGCAATAATACTGCTCTCTGAGCTTTCACTCACTGGGCATCTCATTTAGACCCTTAAGCTTCCAACAGGATGGGTTTCATCTTTGGGCCACACCAGCTTTGGGGCAGTCAGCATGGCTTCTACTTGGGTCCCTTGACCCCCAAGTTTCCTAGGGCCTCTGACCACTTGCTGTCTTTTAGGGACGCCCCTAGGAACTTCTTTATTTCTCTTGCCTCTCTTTCCTCACCCCACCAAAGTAACAGCAACGAGAACAAGGCTGATCGGGAGGGAACAGTCCCTGAGAGCTTCTCCACTGAGGACCGGCTTTGCTGACTGAATTCCACTCAAAGCGCTGTCAACCCTCATCACTGTGTGTCACTTCCATCCTATCCCCACCTTCCATCCTGCTCTCCCCTCGTTAGGGACTTTTGTCCTGCCTCACCTAATTGTCTTATTCAAAATGGCCAGTTCTCACAGAGCAGGAGCCTGACCAATTCTAAAGTGTTCCCACTGTTGTCCTAAAAGGCTTTACACTCTGTACAAACAGAGCTTCTCATGACCTTCCTGATGGCCCACAGAACATAAGCTCATAGCCATTCACTCCCCGAGCCCACCCAGAACCCTGACACCACACTTCAGAGCTGGTCTGAGGCAAAGTCAGATGCTGGGAGGCAGATCAAGCACTGTATGGCAACTGTCCTGCAGCTTTTCACTTAACAATAGATTATATATAATCTTTCCATATAAAGCACATAAAAGTTGCCTACATATCTTTAAAGGATGAACATTATTTCCTAACTTAACCTAGAGTGTACTGGCGGACGTTCAGGTTATTTATACTTTCTCTATTACAAAGAATGGTGTATCAAACATGAAGTTTTCCTTTTCCATAAATCTCTCTTTACATCTATTTCTGTTCCTAGAAATGGTATTGCTGGACCAATGACTACAGCCTGGACATCCTGACGCTGGAAAAGTGGTACACTTCTGGAGTGTGATTTCTCCTCCCTGGCAGGGCATAAACAACATTCTTTTTGCCAAGTGTCTTTGCCAATCCGTTTCTATTTCCATTTCTCAAATTAATGGGGATGTAGAACATGTTTAATAACTCTGTACTTCTTTATTCTTGGCCCACATTTCATGCTCGGGGATGCAGGTCTCCAGAGGGAAAAAGCTCTTTAACTAGAAATAGCATTCGTCCTTTCCCCATACAAACCTTCCTATTCGTCACGTACCCTGTATGCAAACCTTTCTGTTCATCACTTACCCTTCCCTGAGTGTCTGTTCCAGGCACTGTCTTACAGGAACATTATCTCAGTGAAGCCTCTGAACAGCTTCTGTGGGAAGCCTCACCTTCCATTTTAGTCAGGAGACTGAGGTCCAGTAGCCAGTGTGCAAACTGAGACGCACCTTCAAGTCTGTTTCAAGCCTGTGTGCTTTCCATCATACCATTCAAAACCCCTATGTAAGACACCCCTAATATGGCCTTAAGGTGGTTTCCAGACAGTCATAGAAGAAAATATATGGGGGCTACAAGAACAAAGAAAGAAATGTGGACAATGATATCTTCTTCTCCATGGCTCAAAATTCTTTGCTTGTTAAGAAGAAGGTCATTCATGGTTTCTCATCAAGGGTTTAAGCCCAAGGCTCCAGTTTCTTGCAGTATATTCCTATACAACTGCAGTACATAAAATAATTTAGGTTCTAAAGGACAAACTACTGAGTCATGCAACATTGGGCTGTATCAGTATTCAATCTAAAAATGAAAAAGCCTAATTTCTGAGCTCCTGAGAGGTTCTGATCTAACTGGTGTGAGATGGGCCTAGTATCAGAATTTTTGCAACCTCCCCCAAGTGGTTCTTATTTACAGCCATGATTGAGCTCCACTGTCTTTAACAAGCTCCACTATCCACTTTGACTCTAATGCTCACTTTACAGCTAAGGACAGTAAGGACCTGAAAGGGGATATGCCTTGTGCAAATTCATGTTACTTATGGGTGGAAAACAGACTGCAGAGCAGTTGACAACCTCCAGTCAACTTTACCAAACTGACCAAGGTACAGGGACATTGCTGTTCTTTTTTCAAAGGTAACTCCACTATGCAGTCATTTTTATGGGTGCAGTTACAGCCAGTAACTTCTTCTTTGTTTGCAGCTTCAGCTGTGGGTGGCGATACCCCAGGCTCTCCCATGATTGGCCTGTTCATCTCCCTGTGTAAGGACTCTCTCATGACTTTTCTTCCCACGTGTAGCCAAGTCCCAAATCTCTCTGGAATAGTCAACTGCCTATGAGACAACACAATCTGTCAGTCCCCTAATCCTCAAATTCTACATGTCCGAACAAGTCATTTTCCCATTAAACCTAAACCTCATCCTTCGCCTAAACTATTTTTATCAGAGAGTGGCCCCATCATCCACTCTACCACTCCGCCTGCAAAAATCAATTTGGATCTTTCCTTGTTCCTGAACAGTAGAGTATGTTTCAGAGCACGTACAGGAAAACAATCCTGTTTCCCAGAGAACATAACGGGAATAATTTTAATAAAAGAAATGAGAGATGTATGAACTATGAAACATTGCTAAGAGAAATTAAAGTTCAAAATTAAAGATAAAAAATAAACAGAAAGATATTCTGTTTATAGAAGACTCAAAATTAGTCAGATGGCAATTATTCTTGAACTGATCTACAGGTTTAAAATGAACCCTACCAAAATCACATCAAGCTTTTGTTTTTTGCAGAAACTGAATAGATCCTTAAATGTATATAATATATATAAAAATGGGAAGGACCCAGATTAGCCAAAATAATTTGAAAAATAATCATGAAGATGGAGAATGTACACATCCCAATTTCAAAACTTAAATATTAAATCTTACATATATGCCCAAGTGGCTTCATTTTAAAAATATTGACAGAAGACATTTACACTTGCCAGAAAGGTGTCAGGGAGGGAGAAAGCACTTTCCCATGGGGCATGTGACACCACAATCCCTTCTCTTCTATTTTTCAACCCTGTTGTGATTTGGGGTACACATACATATGCATTCAGCATGTTTTTCAAGCTGCTGAAGACGGGACTCAAATCTTAGTCATCCAAGTGGGTTGCCTTAACCAGTAGGCCAAAAAGCAAGTCCTCCAATTGACTTTTAACAGAGGTAGAATGAGAGGTAGAAGGGAGAATGGATTTTTAATATATGATGCAGAGACCACTGGGTTTCAACAGAAATGCTGACCTTTACCTCACACCATATATAAAAATCAATTCGAAGTGACTCACAGACCCAAACTTAAAAGCTGAACCTGTAAAACTTGCAGAATAAAACATACGAGAATATCTTTGTAACCTTGAGTGAGGCAAAGACAGTATTAAAAGCACAACCCATAGAAGGAAAAAACTAAGAAATTGGACTTCATTATAATTAAAAATATGCATTTCAAAAGACATGAAGAAAATGAAAACACAAGTCACAGACTGGGATAAAATATTTGTAAATCATGTCTTATAAAAGTGTTGTATCCAGAACATATTAAGAACTCTTACTATTCAATAATAACACTCCATTAAAAAGTGAACAAAAGATTAAACAGACTCTATGCCAAAGAAGATATATAAATAGCATAAGAGCACATGAAAAGATGCTCAACATCAAGGCTATCAGGGAAATTCAAATCAAAGCCACAATGAGATCCATGTCACATCCACTAGGATGGCTGCAATAAAGACAGATAATCACAAGGGTTGATGAAGATGTGGAAAATTCAGATCCTCCTACATTGCTGACAGAAATTTAAAATGGTACAGCAGCTTTGGAAAAGAGTCTGTTGGTTTCTTGACAACTTAAATATATGGGAGGTGTCTTAAAAAGTTTGTGGAAAATGCATATAATGAAAAACTATGTATGAATTAATTTTTTTTCTGCCAACAAAATAAACTTGTACTTTGATTCCCTTTTTTCCATAAACATTTTGGAGCACCCTATTCTGTACACACACAGACTCATATGCAAATGGTCACAGCACCCTGTGACAGTAATTCACAACTTTATCAACTGTGGTGAATGACTAAACCAACTGTGACACAATCATACAGTAGAATACATTCAGCAACAGAAAGCAAAGTAACCACTGAGGTATGCTACAACATGGATGACTCATGAAAGCACTGCTATGTGAGAGAAGTTAGACGCAAAATACCACATGTTGTCTAATCCATGTATATGAAATATCCAGAAAAGGCAAATCAGGAAAGAAGTGGGTCAGTAGTTGCCTGTGTTTGGGAGACAGAATTGGCTTGATTACCAAAGGAACAAGAGTTCTTTCTGAGGTGATGGGGGATGTTCTAAAAGTGCACTACTCTGTAAACCTACTGAAAAATAATCTAAGAATGCATGTAAGGTGGGTAAATTTTATGGCAAGTAAATGGTAACTCCTTAACTTGTTTTAGGGGGAGAGACAGACACACAGGTTCTGGATTCAGATTAGATTCAAGTCCTAGATTTTTATTTTATTTTAATTAATTAATTTATTTTTGCTATAGGGTGAGTGTGCTTGTCAGGGAGAGAGAGAAAGTGAGAAATCACCCCCAAGAGGGATGGCCACACTACAATCCTTTCTCTTCAATTCTCCTTTCAGGATTTTGGGTATGCACACATACACCCACAACATGAGTTTCAAGCCTCCAGGTCCAGGACTTGAACTATGGTCAGCCATAAAGGAGTCCAGCAAGGTAACCATTATGTCATCTGATAGTCCTCCTGGTTCTCTTATTTATTGTCATTTGGTGGGGCAAGTTACTTACACTTTGTGCCTTAATTTCTTCATCTATAAACTGGGAATTACAAAAGTACATACCTCATAAAGTTATTGTGAAGACTGAATGGGTTAATACAATTAAAATGTTTAGCGCAGTGCAAGGACACATAGTAAGCATTCAGTAAGTGTTAGCTATTTTTCTTGCCAGGATTATTTGGATTACATCCATTAAAACGTCACGTCTTGCCAATTTGACTTAGTTACTAGTTCTCAACTCAATCGTCTTTTCTTTATAACTTCTTCTCTGCCCTTAAGGTCTGCACCACCTTCTGAGTAACAAACTTGTCTCAGCCTTCTGTTTTCCTATCTATGGCCAGGTTCATTCCCTTACATCTAGCCTGGAAATGTAAATATAACCATGGCAAACACCACCTACAGGATCAAGTTCAATGCTTGGCCTGGTCTCTCTCCCCTCTACACCCACTCCCAACTCACATGCACGTAACAGTGGCAAATTTTCCATACATAACCATACAGTTGCTCTCACCAGCTGTCCCCTCTACAGAAATGTCTTCCTTCCTCCCTTTCATCTGCCTACTATAATAATCCTTTCAGGTTCAGCTGAGGCAATTCCCTTATAAAGCTTCCCTGAGCTACTGAACAGGACCCACTATTTGGTCTCTCTGTATCTAGAAAAATACCCTGTGTATAGCTCCAACAAAAAAATTGAGACAGATTACAAAACACGGCTCGTATCTTGAAACATGAACCAAACACGGTCTGTACACATTGTAGATGATTAATAAAATGTCGACTGGCTAAATGAAGGACCAGAGCATTTTCTCAGCTTCTTGTAAACTGAAAATGCTCTTAGGCCTCCAGACAGCTTAGGCCTTTTAAAGTATAACACTTATGGAAAATGAGAGACAGGCTGTGCCTAGGAAAATAGAAACTTAGTATGATTCTACCTGTTTTTGAAGGACTATTATATGTAGCAAATGAGAGAAAGTACATGGTCATGCTACTTTCCATTTGAAGCCATTTATACATCTGTCAGTAGTTCATCAAAATTTACAGAGATGACTGGTAATGTTAACCTTTCCAGTGGAATTTTCCCTAACTCTCTTGACACCAGAATTTCTCAATTCTGAAACTCTCAATCTCTTTTTTTTTTGAGGTTTTTGCTATAGGGCGTGTATGCTCTCCAGAAAGACAGAGAGAGAGAGAGAGAGAGAGAGAGAGAAAGTGAGAAATCACCCCCAAGGGGGGATGGCCACATCGCAATCCCTTCTCCTCTCGGGATATTGGGTGCACATGCACACGCGCCTGGCATGAGTTTAAGTCACTGGGTCCAGGACTCAAACCACAGTCAACTACATGGGAGTCCAGCGACATAGCCATCACGCTAACTGCTGGTCCCGTGAAACTCTCAATCTATTAAGAACCTTTCAAGACACAGTGGGAATATAAGATAATCAACCTCTTTTTACGGGGGGAAGGGGTGGAGAAAGAACTTAATGAGTTAACTTTAAAATATGGGAGGGCAAGGAGAATGCAATTATCTGATATCCAGATACCTTCCTTCCATCCTTCCTTCCTTCCATTCTTCCTTCTTTTGCTATAAGAACACAGATGCTTGCCAGAGAGAGACTAGAGCGAGGGCAGGGATGGTCATCTAAGACAATCTCATCTAGAGCATGGACGGGGATGGCCATCTAAGACAATCTCATCTCCATTTCTCCTATTTGGATTTTGGGCATACACACATACACACACATCTGGTATGTTTTCTAGGCCACTAGGTCCAGGACTCAAACCACACAGTTGGCCATGTGGGATCCAGCTGTCTTAACTACCACACCATTGCTGGCCCCACGCCAGATATTTTCATTTAAGTGGTCTGGGGGTGGGAGGGGGGAAATGTAGCGCGCACACGCACACACACACACGCACACACACACACACACACACCGTTTATGTTTACCAGATAATTCTAAAAAGCAGCAAGCTCAAGATCAACTCTTACGGAATTTTGAATTAGTTCTTTTGTTTCTCAGTTTTCTCATCTATAAAATGATGATAGTTAGACTTTTATTTTCTTTTTTTGAAATTTGTCAGAGGTCATGTGTGCTCACAGGAGACAGAAAGAGAGGGAAAGTGAGAAAGTACTCCCCCTCCCCCATGGGGAACAGTCATGCCACAATCCCTTCTCCTCCATCTCGCCCTCTTTTTGGGATTTTGGGCATGCAAATGCACCCAGCCTGGTTCTCAAACCACCAGGTCCAGGATTTGAACTACATAGTTGGCCACAGGGATCCAGACACCTTAACCACCTATGGTGGCCCTGGGTCTATGCGAAGATTTTTAGATAACTAAAAATTCTTGTGAAAAGATACATAAATAAATATTAAATGTGTTCCCTTCTCCTATTTTCAATAGTTTGGATCACCTTAAAAGTAAGGCTCAACTTATTAAATCCATCTCATCGATAAATATTAGGATTCATGCTAGTTGTAGACATTTAAAATCCATTGAAAGACAATCTAAGACAAAAATCCCCAAATCATAATCTTACTAACCCACAATCAAGTGCATACTAAAATAAAGGTGTGATTTCAGAAGCTAAATGAGAATAATCTTATTTCCAGACAGTGAAGCCACAGGTCCTCTGTGAGTAAATGTAGACAAGATTTTCTGAATCAATTAAAGAGAAAAAGGATCTCAGTAAAGTTCTGACCAGGTACTATTTCTGTGTTTCACTATAATGGGACCCAAGAGAGAGACCTGAAGGGACTACAACTACGAAAGTAACTTCAAAGTTACACTGACTATAATATAATTTTGAATTAGAATCTTCTTCAAATGGAAAAAGTTAAAACAGTCACATCCTCTAAACATCTATTTTTCTGCTCCAGAAACGTCCCTTTGGCTGAATCTCTTTTCTTCCAAGAAACATTCTATGACTGATACTTGCCATCTGAATTGGCATATCTCCCAGCCTTAGAAAGCTGTTCATTGTTTAGAAATATACTTCAAACACAACATAAATACCTACAAGAATCAAAGCTGAGACCCTATGTTTTTTAACTTCTCAAACGATATATTACAATATAAAACTATACCAAAGTGTGCTTATGTTAGGCAAAACTACCTTGAAGAAAAACTTAATAATGGTAAAATATTTACACCGTGTGCACGCAGTTACAGTCTAAAATCAGTCTCCACACCATGAAAATCCTCACCAAGTATGTTTTCTATAGATATATATTTTTTGACTTTACCAGTATTATTCCATCTTTTATCAGTATTTTATTATCTTTTATTAGAAAATAAATTTGAAGGAGTAAAACCATATAAGGGCAAAATAATTTAGAAATAAATTTTTCTACTTAAAAAAACTAACATAAAGAGCTACATTTTATAATAGGAAAGACTGGAAATAATATCTTATTGCTATTAATAATGTCATATTAAATAAAGGTGATAGAATTCTAAATACAGTCTTAATGGAAATGAATAAAGCATATAACATAGAATTTATATATATATACTTATATATATATATATGTAAGTAAAGGCTAGGCAACATTTACTCAATTAGAAGAAAAATAGAATTATCAGGTATGTAGCACTTCAGCCATATGGAAAAAAATGCACATAAAAGACACAAAACAAAATATACTTATTACTTTTAGCATGTTAAAAACAATCACATCAAAAGAAATATACAGATAAAAAATGTCTAGATTTGGTTTATTACAAGTCACAGAATCAAGATTTAAAAATCAGAATTAATATCCTCAGCTACATTTTTATATACATTTATTTCTCAGCTTCCACATGATCTAAATCAAGAACCCAGTTATTTTATCAAGATTTTGTTTGAGCTTCAGTGTAGTGTTAAGCTTTAATACACTGCATTTGTTTTACCATTTAATAACATCATTACCAAGTTGATTAAAATAACATTAGACTCATTATATACATAAAAAATAGTCACATTCACTAGCTAAAAAATGTCACTTTCATATTAAGACATACTTTTGTACCTCGAAAGTATAAAGCCTCAAACTGCAACAGGAAGAACCATAGATGCTAGGTTTTCTATTCTCGATCATTCCAATCTGAGCGATGTATGTGAAAATGAGCTCTCCAATGAAACACAAAGTCATGCTTTCTTAGAGTGCTCAAAACACTGTTGGTTTGGGTAACTGTAGTGTAATAGAATATTTTTAAAGACATTACTATTTTTTATTCATAAACCTGAATTTTTAAATTTTACTAAAAGAGAAAATAAAAAGGTTTTTGAAAGTACAAAGTCATACTATATTTTTTTAGAAAGACCAAATTCTAGACTCTCATTAATAACCTGAATCTTGTTTTTACAATATCAACACGGACAATGTCATGGTCATAAGTGTAGCGACATCCATTGACTATACTGTTTAAAGGAAGAGTGCCAGAAAAAATTCAAATAAATGGCCCCCAAGGCCCTTTAGGGTAAGACCCAGTGTGTTCAATCTGCTCTCAAATGAACATTTAGTTTATTGGTTCTGCTGCCCGGCATATGTACTGGATGGGTACTGGCCACTCTTCCTGTGCATCCAACCGGAGGGCCCTACAGCAGCATTCCCTTTGCATCTGGCAAGGAAGAGTCTGCTCTGAGCTCTGCAAGAGTCAGCCCAGAGCCAAGGACACCAAAAGCACTAAGACCGGTCTCGGTGCAAATGGATGCAGTGCACATTGCACCGTTGACCATAAACTTACTTTAACTGCCCTGACTTTTAAGCACCATTAAGTGGTTGGCCTTTTTTCTCCAATGCCTTTTGATTTTATGATTGAAAGAAAATGGCAGCAACTGAAAGATAATGACAAGCATCCTGTGAGATGTTGCAGTAATAAAGTCAGGGCAAACTCTTCAGTCAGCTTATGACCTGGGTTAAAATGGGAGGGGACGAAACTGGACTGAAAGACAGGTTTAAAAGAATAATATATTACCCACAGATCTACATTAAAAGTACTTTGCAAAAAAAAAATTGTTTCTTTAGTTCTGTTTTCAAATGTGCACAGATGCCTATCAAAGCTCTTAAAAGTCACATACACTACATACAACCTTAAAAATACCTATTCTATAAGGTTTTTCAGTATTTTGTAACATTAGTCCAAATAAAATGGGCCAACAAAGTAAAAATGATCAGGTTTTGGAGAAAGACGTAAATGAAAGTGAATAATGAATTAATACGGTGTGTGCATCCCTCAATGCTATTGCTATGTTTCCAGGTTAAATTCTTTTGAACAGGTTCCGTGATGATGCAATTCAATCGCTCATCTTCAGCAGCATCCACTTGGGAATGAAAACATTTCCATATATTCTCATTACTAACATACATTAGAATTGTGCGAGTTGTTTACAATAGTATAAAATACTGCTTTGGCGATTATAAACATAGCCATGTGGGTTTTGTATGGTTTCCATTCTCTTATCTTTTGCAAGTGCAAATTCTCACAGCAGTACTGACTCTTGAATAGAAAGCCCATCCCGGTTTCTGTAGTGATATGCTGGAGGCGAAGGCCCTGAGTACTGATACCCAGATAGACCAGCATCTTCTGCAGCTGGTGAAGTTTTATACCGCACTGGACTATCTACTGAGACCACTGGAAGGTTATGGTCCTGAAAGGGTATGTGTTGGAAGGCTGGATATTTTGGTAAACTGCTTAAGTGGCTACGGGTAGCATCTCGAGTCCAGGACTGTCCGTGTATCTCAGGTCTGTGTGTTTGACTAACCTCTGACCATTTTCTGTTATCTGGCAAATAATCCACTGGAGGAATGATGAATTTTCCATTCTTTGGTGACCCTGAATTGCCCGAATATCCCCCAGCACCAATATCAACAGGAAAGACTTCTATTCTACTAGATGGTAGTACAATAGGTGGGCGGCTGTAAGACCTCTCCGGAGAAATATCAATTGAAAGGGTAGAACCGTGAGGTCTCCTGGGAGGATTCGTTTGAATCCCCGGGCTAAACTGTGGAGACATAAAGCTGCTGTTCATGGTTGGGAGGTGTTTAGGAGAATTTCCATGATAGATGGGGGGATTGCTGTAGGAGGGTGGATGCACTGTGCCCCGATCTTCCCCATCGAACTGGGACGGATATCTTGAATAACTTGGAGGCTGTACTTTAAAAGTAAACTTGTTGGGAACTTTGGGCGGACTAGAACTTGGTTCGGCATGCTTCCTTGGACTGTTGGGGTAAAGGGCATTCCT
>NW_006159757.1:2198215-2200861 GCF_000334495.1 Tupaia belangeri chinensis | reverse complement strand
CTTGGAGTGTTGGGTTAAAGGTCATTCCTGGGATTTTGAGCATTAGCCCTTTCTAGCGCTTCTTCAACAGAAGCTCCATTTTCATGCTCGGTTCCAGGCACGTTGTCATACTGCGATGCATTCGAGCCACGCTTTCCATCATCCGCATCTAAAACCTTAATCTTTTGCCTCACATGTGACATCCGAGTATCAGCAGAGCTTGAGGTGGTGACTGTAAATGTGGGGTGCACTGATCTATTTTTGCCATCGATGGCATATTTGGCGGTTTTCTCCATTGCCGACATTTCTGACGGTTTATTCCACTTGGGCACAAATTCCTTTTTGACATTTGATGTGGCATTGCTATTCTGGTTAGCGGCTGCGTGATTATACTGCCTGGCATTGTCTTGTGGACCTGATGAAAATTTTCTTTGAAAATCTGCCTCATCTTTCAGTTTCGCGTTGCCCTCATCCACTGACTTCCGGCGGGGATGTCTTATTCTTTCTGGTGTGCCAGTCCTGCTTTGATGGTGAGGGGAGTGCTCATGTTTTTTGTGGGGCGATGATCCACTTTCTCTTCTGCTGCTTATGTGGGGACTTGGCCTGCCAATACTTCTTTGTCCGTTGCTCAGGTGAAGAGTGCCACCAGACTGAAATTCAGGTGGAAGCTGCCCTAAAGGTTTCTTCGGATATTCATCTTCTTTACCTAAAGGGAAAGAAAAATTCACCAGTAAAATAAATATATGAATAATTAGAATTCAGTAGGAGAGTTACATTAATAATCACTTTATATACATGTACTGTATACACACATAAACATTTTTTTATACCAAAAAAATGTAATGGCTGATGAGAATCATTTTTTTAGAGAGACCGATATACTAAAAGATGCCAAACTAAAAATACTAGGCAATATATGGGTGGGAATATTTTGTGAGCTTATGGGTAAGGTTTATACAATTGTATAACATAAGCTTCTTATATCTTGGTAGGACATATTGTTGCATGCCTTTTTTAAAAGGTAAAATTGATCTCATTTCTATTCCTAACCTAACCCTGCAAGTCAGCAGCTCAGTGTCTAAATATTCCATCACTTTTTTAACCTACTGCAACTAAAATGGTTTTAAAATCTCAAGAAAACTTCTTCTATCAACCTGAAGCAGAAATTTAAAAGTCACCAACTGTGGTCTTAAAGTCATCCCAAAATAGATTATTATTATCATCTTAAGTACTTTCCACAGTACAATTTTCTGACAAAAAGAGAAAGTAATCTGAAAGTTAATATTTTACAAGGATCCTAATTTAAATGCAAAAAGAGACAAAGAACTTTAAAAAGAAAATCATTTGGATACTTTCAGTTTTATATTTTAAATAATAAATATAAAAAACTCACAGGGAACTGAAGGAAAGGGCAATAAATTGGTTTCTTTAGTCAACAATGTTTAAACACGATCTACTGCAATTTGTGTATCCAATAAATATCTTGAAAAAAAAATTCCCTTACAGAAATTCCATGGAGTTTCCACCCATTATTACTACGTACTGTACTGTCATTTAGAAATGAGTTTTTCCTCTCTTTAAATACCCACCCACTCCCCATCTAACAGGCATGTACGGAGCAAGCTCTGGATCAGGCACTGGGCTAAGTGGCAGGTACATCAGCACTGACCATATAGACCAGGTCTTTTTCTGCACGCAGTTCATAGTCTTGGTGATGATAATTCTGCAGTTTATCCACATAATTTCACGTAGCACATTTCAAAAAAAAATTCAATGGTTTTTTTCTTGGGGGGGGAGGGAAGAGAGTGGAGAATGATGAAGAAATGATATCCTTTAACTAAGCCATCAGAATAATTGAACTAAAAAATAACCTTTGTACTCTTCCAATTCAGTGCTTTAAAACTTGTTAAAAACAGATCCTTTTTTCAAATCAAATTTCATATGAAACCCGATATATAAAGAAAATATAAATAAAACTACTCTAATTACAGTGGAGACACTCAGGTCTCCTGATAGTCAAACCCTTTTGCAACTCTTCCCTCAGCTGGGTAGCTCCTTAGAGCCATAGGGTTCCAGAGATACCTAGCCTTGCCTGTGGGAAAGCAGAGGCTCAGGGAAGCCAGTGAAGAAACTGAATGAATACCCAAAGTTTTCAGTCCCAGTTCACCGCTCTCTTCCACTGTGCCATTTTAATAAAACCCCAGAGAAACTATCAGTGGTCTTAAAGGAATTTAACATGACTTTGATGATATTTATGCAAGCTCTTTATTGTATCTACTTGAAAGCATGAAAGGTATTAGAACTGGCAATTATAGTTTGTTTCATTCATTCATCTACTCAACAAACACATAAAGCAAATGCTATGTGCCAGGCATTGTTCTAGTGCTGGCAATGGAAGGAAGGACTGAGACAGGTGAAGTCCCTGTCCTCTGATACTTACAAGCTAGTCACTACGTAGGGTGCTGGGAAGAAAATTAAAGCAGGAAAAAGTAATTAAAATGATCAGGGGCAGAGTGGGGCAGGGTGAGGTAGAATTCCAGCAACAACAAAGGCCAGTGTGAGAAACCGGAAGGGGACAATCAGTGACATGGGCAGAGGTCAGGCAGGGACAAGTCACACAACCTCAAAGACCACAGTACAGACTCTGGGTCTGAAGGCTTTTCAGCA
>NW_006159757.1:2184836-2198067 GCF_000334495.1 Tupaia belangeri chinensis | reverse complement strand
TTTTCACCAGGAGAGCTACATGACCTGACGTAATATTATACAGACCTTAAAAAGGTCACTTTGAAGGTGGTTTGGACTTAGACTGCCGTAATAAATAATGATGATGATAATAACAGTAGTGGCTAACACTAAGCACCACAGGTCAGCCACTGCTCGAAAAGCAGCACAAATAACCTTAGGAACTAGGCATACAATGTTAGTAGGCGACTACTATATTTCTCATTTAATAAATGAGAAAACTAAGGCAGTGATCAACTTGTCCAAGGGCTCATAAAAGTGAGCAGCAGATCTGGAATTCAAACCAGAGTTGACTCCAGAGCCTCCACACTTCTACACTAAATTGTGGTGGAAGCAGTGAGAAGAGGTTGCTTCTTAGATTTAGTTAAGGTCAGGTGCACACACTTGCTCAGTGGGTTGGATGTGAACTGTGAGGGAATGAGCTGAGGGAAAAGTAACAATTTAAAAAGAGCTAAACAGACAAATACTATCCAGTAACAGTTGGCATAACCAACACTGTTGTTCGATCTTCTTATCATAAAGGTATTTTATGATATGTGAACAAGTTATCTTAAATGATAAACCAAACAAAATGCTTGTCACTCATAAAAGTTTTCTCTGCTTTAACAATGTTCTATGTGGAGCCACCACGGTTAAAGCACTAGATCCCACAAGGTCAACTCTGTTTTGCACTCTGGTTCCAGTGGCTTGAAAAAACACTGGGTGCATGTGCATACGTGCCCAAAATCCTGGGAGAAGAATGGAAGAGAAGGGATTTGAGGTGGCCATTCCCCAGATGATTTCTCACTTTCCTCTTTCTCCAGGAAGGTGCATGTGTATGCATGCTCAAAATTCAAAGAGAAGAATGGGGAAGGGATTGCATAAGGGCCATCTCCCTGGGGGGTGATTTCTCACTTTCCCTCTCTTACTGTCTCTTTCTGTGTCTCTCTGGTGAGTGCCTAAGCCCTGGGGGGGGGGGGGGGGAAGGAACACTGTGACACCCAGAGAGTGATTCATTTATGCCTACAAGATGGACTGTTGTGGGACAAAACTGAATTCGACAAATTCCCTTTGAGCTGCCCCACTTCTCCACTACACACTAGCTTTTGGCAACCTGCAGAGGCAGAGTCACCAACTTTTTAGTTCAAATAAGATAATTTAAGATGGTGTTGGCCACTGGCAGAATGGTTAAGGCAGCTGGATCCCACATGGCTATGTGGTTTGAGTACTGGACCTGGTGGCTTGAAAAACACACCAGGTGCATGTGCATGAATGCCCAAATTCCTGAAAGGAGAGAAAACTGGAGGAAACAAATTGTGGCATGGCCATATCCCTTGGGGAGTGCTTTCTCACCTCTCTCTGTGTGTGAGTCCACACACTCTCTGGCAAATTTAAAAATAATAATTAAGGATGTTTTAGAAATTTTCCATAGCAGCATTTCAAAAAACAAAACAAACAATAAACAGAAATAATAAAAGGAACAGATTTCAAACTGAACTGCTGTGGCACCTGGCATGTACTCTCTCTGGGACAGCATTCTATCAGTGACATTTATATTTCAATCTGTATCAACTTATAACTCATAAAAAGTCAGTTCACTTGAAATTAGGTGTTTCCAAAAGGTAGCTACCCTTAGCTCATCTCAAAACTGGTTTGCTTTATTAAAAACACATTTTATCATATGCTCTTTTCTGTTAGCAAAAAGTCACATACTTCATTACATATCATCATTTTTAATCATAGTGATTAAATCTACTTTACACAACCACATCAAAAAGACAAGTGAACAAAGCAAATGTAGAAGGTAGACACAGACAGCAACAAATCCACAGGGCCATCTAGAATTCTAATGCTTTGCAGAGTCCTAGATGTAGTTACCAGATATTGTGGTTACCACCCACCACTGGGAATGGCAGACTTGAGGTGAGCTTCCATAAAGTGCTTTCCACACTCAGCTACAGCTATTTGTGACAATGATGACAATGACAATGATGAAACAGTGCCCTTTTCAAGTATGGTAACCCAGAATTTAAGCAATATTCTTGATCTGAACTAACCAAAACAGAGTAAACTGGGTGATGGCGTCCCATATCCTGAACACTGTAGTACAAAATGCATTAGTTGAGACCAGCAGACGGAGTAATGGTTGCTCAACTCCTACATAGTCAAATGTCATTTGAGTCCCAGACCCAGCAGCTTAAAACTCACGCCGGGTGTGTGTTGTGTGTGTATGGCCCAGATCCTGAGAGGAGAATGGAGGAGAAGGGATTACAGCACGGCCATCCCCCCGGTAGCTGATTTCTCGCTTTCTGTCTCTCTGTATCTCTCTGTCTCTCTAACAAGAACACATGCCCTATAACAAAGATCTCTCCAAAATAAAAAGAAAATGCATTAGCTGATCTGACAGTCAAGTACTGCTGACCTGTTTCACAGGTACTGTTTCCCAAATGGGGTTAAGCTGCATTCCTCCTACATACAGTGGAAACAGGATGCTCAACAACAACGAATGACCTGAGTTTCAATCCTGGCTTTGCCACTAATACGCTGTATAAACTGGGACGAGTTTTGTAATTTTTCTGAGTCTTAGAAAAAAACAATAAAAGATCTCTCACTTGTAAATGAAGACTGCAATATCTATTTTGTAGACTGAACATGAGGATTGGGGTTAATACATGAAAAAGTCTAGCATATTTCCTGGCATAAAGCAGATGTTTAGTACCTAACACTTATTATTACTCTACACCAAACAGTTGTTTTCAGACAGGTTCACTGTGTTTTATATCAATGCTTATTCAAGTTTAGCTTTCTTTCCTTTAAGAATTATTTTTATCTAATTTTACTGATTATCCTCAGCAATATTATTATTATTATTTTAATTTGACCAGAAAGAGAGAGAAAGTGAGAAAGCAAGCTGACAGGTCTGGGACTTGAACCAGGGTTGACCATGTAGATGTCCGACGCCTTAACCATCATGTCACCTGCCGGCCTCAAGTTTAACTTTCTTTTAAACTTAATTTAAAGTGACAAACTATTGCTATGTTGTCCACCTTGGCCTTGAACTCACAATCTACCTATCTCAGACTCCTGAGTAGCTGGGATTACAGTTGCATGACACTGTGTCTGGCTTCAAGTTTATCTTGACTCATCATTTCAATCTGAGCTTTCCCGTTAACTTAACAGTAATTATATCTCCCCATACAATACCTGCAAGTCTAAACTCCATGGCAACAAGACCAAGTGAATGATAACAAATATGGAATTAGGTAGGATCAAAAATGGAACGCTCTTACTTCTTTAAAATACAAAGAACTCTTTAAAATCAAGAATAAAATGAAGGACACTTTATACAGAAAGTTAAATAAAGGACATAAATAGGAAACACACAGAAGAAAAAGAGCAAGTAAATATACTGCAGCTTTATTGAAAAAATGCAAATTAAAATACTTCTAAATTTGGTAGAACTAACTATAGTGAGTTTGGAGATACAAGTTCTCCAATTTTATGATGCATATTAAGCTTTCTGACCTAGAAATTCAATCTTTGGGAATTAGCCCTAAGATAATAAATAAGGTATATGCAAAATGTTTGTCATAAAGATATTCATAACTACATTGTTTCTGAAAAACTATTTCTGATGTTGAGTATAAAATTAAGTAACAATTATGGAACAAAAATATGATAAAATAAGTTATAAAATATAAAATAAAATTGCAGCCATCTATTGCTATGGTAAAATATTTTTGACATTAACAGCAAAAAAAGGAAGATATAAACACTATGTGTAGTATAATCCCTTTTATTATGAATGATATATAGACATAAGTGTGTGTGTGGGCATGTGTGTGTGCTTATATAAAGATAAAAGTCTCTTTGTGTTTGTGTATATATATTCAACATAAATGACTATAGAGAATAAAGTACTAGTAGTGGCTTACACAAACAAAAAGGAAATGCTCTTAGATTGTATGACCATTATTTTTGCTCAACTACTAAATAATTTTTCTACTGTAAACATGGTTTATTTGCATAATATACAAGCATAAAAGAAAGAATACTCTTGTATAGGTAAGATGACACTAAACTGCAATTCTGGGATATGACTTATAAGCAATATTTTTAGCTTATTCCAAAAAGTATGATAAGACTTTATCAAATGCTCTCCTTTTACCCAAATATTGGGCTAACAGCATTCTTCTCAGTAACTATGTAAAGACTCAACAAAAATCAAAACCAGATTAATCAGGTATGCATTCTTTATTTTTTTATTTTATTTTATTTTTTTAGCTTGCCATGGTTTGCATGTGGTCACAAGAGAGAGCTGGCTAGAGATGGGGGGGGGGCGGCATGGAGGTGAGAAATCCCTCCAGCACCCCAAAGAAGATGGCCACACGGCAATCCCTTCTCCTCCACTCTCCTCTCAGGATTTTGTGCACGCAATACATATGCACAGTGTGATTTTTAAGCTGCCAGGTCCAGGACTCCAACTGCGCAGCCCGCCATTTTGGATGCAGCCACCTTAACCTCCACGCCACCTGCATGCCCAGGTATACATTCTTTTTTTTAAAGAGGTTTTTGCTATAGGGCGCATGTGCTCATTGGAGATACAGAGAGAGACAGAGAGACAGAAAGTGAGAAATCATCCCCTGGGGGATGACAATCTTTTCTCCTTCATTCTCCTCTTGGGATTTAGAGCACACACACACATGTCCAGTGCAAGCTTTAAGGCGCTGGGCCTGGGACTCGAACCGCAGCCAACCACGTGAGAGTCCAGCAAAATAATCATTACACCATCTGCTGGTCCCCAGGTATGCATTCTTAATGGACCTATGAGTAGTGATCATCTTCTTTGCTTTCTAAATGCCCAGACACCAACTTTTCAGGGTGATGGATGTGCTCATTACCCTGAGGTGATGAGTACACATTGTATACATGCACCAAAATAAATAAATAAAATAAAATAAAATAAAATAAAATAAAAATCACTATACTTCCATGAATATGTATAGTTATTGTGTCAAATAAATTAATTTTGGGGGCTAGGGAGTGGCACAACAGTAAAACATGACAGGACAAGGCTGACCTACATGGGAAGGTTCCAGGTTTGTGTCTAGAGTCCTCCCTGAGTATGCTGGGCATGTGCATAGCCGTGACCCAGGGCTGGCTAAGGCTGGAGGTGGATCTTAGCACAAGGACCCTATGGGAGGGTGCTACCTTTCTCTCTGTCATAGAAGAAATCAAGTTTTTTAAAATTCCATTTATCGGGACCAGCAGATGGTGGAATGGCTGTGTCACTGGACTCCCATGCAGTCAACCGCGGATCAAGTCCCAAACCCAGTGGCTTAAACTCACACCAGGTGTGTGTGCGTGCCCAAGACCCGGAGAGGTGAATAAAGGAGAAGGAATTGCGGCGTGGCCATTCCCACGGGGGGGGGGGGGGGGGCCCGGGAGAGGAGGTGATTTCTCGTTTTCTGTCTCTCTCTGTCTTTCTGGCAAGTGCATGCGCCCTGTGGCAAAACTTCTCAAAAAAATAATCAATTTTTCAATTAATATATTTATTGATTCTTGACTCAGATAGCCACCATATTTACCAGTCTGTGATTTACATTATCCAACTTTTATCCCTTTTACAAAGCAAGCTACATTTTTCTTATCTCCATCTTTCAAACTCTTCTTTGGTTTCACGATTTTTCAAAAATGACTGACAATGACAGTGATCTCATCTACAAGTTCACCAAGTTGAATGGGATGTTCCAGGACATACTCCCTCACAAGAAGTTGGTCTTGGTTTCATGTGGCTTTAAATGATCAATACATATTCAAATTTTCCCATTTTAAAATCTCTCTCTCTTCTTTTCTTTATTTATTTTTTTTAACTGAAAACAGGGAAGCAAAACATAACTGAAACAGTGTCTACATCCTTGGGCTGAAACATTGGGTCCTACTGTTCCTGGTTCTTGGCATCCAAATACTCATGTGGCTGGCTTTGGTTACACTGTCAGGTAGAGAAGGAAGGTCAGGGACGGCAGCAAGAAGGCAGATGGGGCGATCAGAGGGTCTGATAAAAGGCCAGAAGAGAGTAAAAAACAAAAACTCCTGGAAACCAGCAATTAGCGTAATGGCTATGTCGCTGGACTCCCACGTAGTCGACCACGGTTTGCGTCCCGGACCCGGTGGCTTAAAACTCATGCCAGGCGCGTGTGTGTGCGTGCCCAAGATCCCGAGAGGAGAATGGAGGAGAAGGGATTGCGGCGTGACCATCCCCCCTGGGGGGTGATTTCTCGCTTTCTGTCTCTATGTCTCTCTCTGTCTGTCTGGCGAGCGCACGCACTCTATAGCGAAAACCTCTCAAAACAAAAACAAAAACAAAAAAACTCCTAGAGTGGGTGGGAAGGAAGAAAGTGGGGAAGAGGACTAAGAAAGAAAGTTGAACATCTGTGGAGAAAATACCAAGTTGGCACAGACTACCCTTATGTTGTAATATCTATAAAATTTGGGACCAGCAATTAGTGTAATGGCTATGTCGCTGGACTCCCATGCTGTCGACCGCGGTTCACGTCCCGGACCCGGTGGCTTAAAACTCACGCCGGACGTGTGTGCGTGCGTGCCCAAGATCCCGAGAGGAGAATGGAGGAGCAGGGATTGCGGCATGGCCATCCCCCATGGGGGAATATCTCACTTTCTTTCTCTGTGTCTCTGTCTGTCTGTCTGGCGAGCGCAAGCGCCCTATAGCGAAAAACCTCTCCCCCCAAAAAAGAAAAAAAATTCATTCTGAAATCTTTAGGTACATAAAAGATACATATCAGTAAAGGCATAACATGACACATTAAAAAATGGATATAAGGCATAAATATGTCAGGGAAAGAAATTTAAAAATTGAGAACTAATGAAGAAACTAAGGAAGTGATCTCAAGCAAAAAATAAAATGCTGAAGAATGTATCATACCTACATGAGAGATTTAATTTTTTTAATACAAAAGGTAAGAAAAGTATCTTGTCCCTATTACTCGTTTATATTCAAGTAAACATAGAAATTCTCTAAGGAAAAGTGATTAATATCCTATGCATGTATACATGATACTGGAATTAAAGGAAAAATTTAACATGTTCCATTTATTGAATAGGTAAGAGGCGGAAATGCACACTAGGGGGAAACAATCTGTGACTGCTCTAAAATATCCCTGAAGTAGCACATTATAGTTCTTTCATGGTAGCCTATGATACATTTCCTTGTGCCCTAGTAGGCTGTAACCTGCTCCCAGGGACTGCTACTTCTTTGTATTCCTACCCACGGTATCTAAAATTGTAACAGAATTACAAGGAAAATGTTAACAAAACTGTTTGACTGTTCATAAACAATTCATCTAAGTTAGAGGAATGAATGACACACATTGTCCCTAAAGGCAGGTCAGAAACATGATTATAAATACCATCCATCAATCTATGCAGCTAAGAAACTAGATATAGCAAGGTTTAGGGGAAAAAAAATCCAGTATAGACAAAATGACATTACCAAATGACAACCTTTCATTAGGAACTAATATTTTAGAGGTACATGAATGCATCCAATGTACAGAAACACTTAAGCTATAGCCTCTTTGCTTTCACAGAACTTTTCATTCAAAACAGAAGGTGGTAAAGAAATCTGAAAGAGGCAGTAGACAAAGATATAAGACACAGAGCCATCCTGGACAAGCCTTGTGGTCTACGGGTTAAGGGAGCCAGATTCCATATGGCCAACCATGATCTGAATCCTGGCTCTGGCAGCTTTAAAAACACATGTGTGCATGCATGAGGCCCCAAATCCCAAGAGGATGAAAAAGTGGAGAAGGGATTGTGGTGTGACTATACCCCCATCAAGGGGTGCTTTCTCCTCCTACCTCTCATGTGCATATATTGGCAAGTATGTATGCCCTCTGGTGGCTAAAAATAATAAGAAATAAAAAGAAAGTGAAGATATGTAAAATAAAGCAATAATGATAAATCTTAAAAAAAAAAAAAGCCTACAAAAATAATAACTGCTTAAAAAACAATTACTCCAGGGACCAGCAGATGGTATAATGTTACGCCACTGGACTCCCATGTAGTTGACCATAGTTCGAGTTCCAGACCTGGTAGCTTAAACTCATACTGCGCATGTATCCATGATTACCCAAGATCCTGGGAGGAGAGTGAAGGAGAAGGGATTGTGATGTGGCCATTCCCCCGGGAGATGATTTCTCAATTTCTCGCTTTCTGTCTCTCTCTCTCACACACACTTTCTCTGTCTTTCTAGCAAGCTCAAGTACCCTACAGCAAAAATCTTCCAAAAAACAAAACAAAACAAAATTAAAAAATAACAATTCTTCCCATTTTAGCAGCAGAAAAGCCAGGTGGGCTAAGAGGCCCAAATGCCCTGGTGGGGCCAGGGTACACATTCACGGGAGCCAGGGCTGGACTGCAGGGCTAACACCCCAGCTCAGTCCTCCTTTCCACAGTGCTCTGTGACAGGAAGTGTGTGAGATACTGACGTGTGTAACTATACACAGCTCTTGCTGCCAGCATCGACACCTATCTTCCACAAAACTGATAATGCTGTTGGATGGTGCCATGTAATAGTTAACTCCCATAACTGGCCTAATGCCACTGAACCGCGTCAACATCTCAGGAATTCCACAACAAGCAACGTACATGCTTACTTTCAGAGAAGGCCCTAGAGGGCCCTAGCACTGTGTGTTGAAGAGAACTGTGCCTTTTGAGAGGAGAAGGAATGGAGGAAGTGTAGAAAAAAGCGAAGGGAGGAAAACAGGAAGAGAGCAAAGAGAAAGAAAGACAGCTAAGGGGGGAGGAATGGTAAGCAAATACTGGAGAGGACCAGAAAGAGAGGGCAGAGGGAAAGGAGTCCTGAAGGCAGGAAATGGAAGAGCCACAGGGCACCAATGAGCAGGAAATCTCCCTTCCTGTCCCTTCCTGGAGGAGGCCATGACACTCAGCACCAAGTGGGGCCTCACTCATGTGCCCCAAAACTGAATAAGGCAGAGGCCTCTCAACTCCAGCAGCAGTATTACAACTCACAGACTCTGCGCCCCAGACATTTGACCTCTCCATGAAATCAAGAGGAAAAATCTACTTGACTTCATTAGAAAGGTGATTCCTTTTTCACCGAACTGAAGAAATGCTGAGTAGCTTCTGTAGGAAGGACCAATACTGTCACCAGAAGATTTTCACATGCTAGTAAATATTCTGTTTTTTTTTTTTCATAAAAGTAGATCCAAATAAATCAGTAAACATTTTACTTTGATATTTTTAGAGGCATCTCTACCTACCTGAACCCACTTTCTCCATTTCTTCTCTCTCATACACACACAGCAATACTTGCACAAGTGAGTGCGCGCGCACGCACGCACGTGCGCACACACACACACACACACACACACACACACACTTGCTATACCTCCTCTTTGTTTGGTTTAAGTATCTCCTTTCACACCTAAGCAACTAACTAAAGGACTGAAGCATAATTGATATCAAGAAAGGTAACTAAATACAGGTAAGTAAGTATTAATATTCATTAGCAATGCTTTCATTCTGGGATTCTTTGCAATAGACATAATAATGTTTTGGTAAATTCCACTACAGCTTCATGCGTAAAATTTTACTTTCCCTATTCCCCCAAACCACAGAGGCTGAAATAAAGACTTACTGCCCTATTCCTTAAAATGTAAGAAAGCACCACAATTCCCATCAGATAAAACAGGATGGTTTTATGAAAATACCACATTAATGGTATTTTTCAGCAGTGTGAAGTTACAAAAGCAGTATTTTATAGCAGTGATAATAGATCAATCTGCTCCCAAAATGGAAATGTATTAATAACTTGATACACTTAATTGATAGAATAAAGGCAAAAATGTTCACAAGTTTTTTCTTAAATAACATTTTTTTTTTCCTTTTAAAAAGGGGGGGGGGAGGAGCCAATAAAGGAACTCTAGCCCTAAAAAGATTCGAGTTCCTCTTAAATGCCTTCAGGCCAGTCCCCCTTTCAGATCACTCAGGTCTCCAGCCCCACCCAGTGGCCGCCACACTCAACTACAAGACTCGCTGAGGAGCTGCCTCACAGGAAGGAAAGGCTTTCTGCACCCAAGAGATAAATCATTACAGCAAAGTGCTTGAAGTGCACACCTGCGCTCAATCTCTCGCTCTCAGCATTCTACTTTTACATCTCAAAAACAGAATATATGTACTCTGTTCTAACAGTTCTGTGAGAAATGGGGGATGAGGAAGCAAGTCACTGTCAGGAAAATATTATTCTGGGTTTTTTGTTATCCCTTTCCAAATCAAATACTAAGGCCAATCGAGTTTTAAAATACTCACAAAAAATTGCTGTTTTCAAATATGTACACAAAAAATTCAAATGACTTTATTTCTGTTTAATGACCAGGAGCCAAAAAATGCGTAAGTTAAACACTATTGTAGTTTTCAATAAAGTGATGAAAGAAATACAAATGCTTTCTATAGCTATGATAATAATTTTATAGATATAATAATTACATTTTTAAAGGCTTAAAAACAAACAACAACAAAAAAATCTATAGTTAGTCTCAGAAGCTTGACTTTTTTCCCAGCAGATTAAATTCGAAAGAGGAGGGAAGCAGGAAGCAAACAATTAAGCACATTTCTCACTATACACCTATTTAATTCCACTGAAACTCAGTAGATATTTGTGAAACAATTCAATTTTCTTAACCTGCACTTTGTGTTTTCTAGAGTTTCAATTCACACACACATTTAAAAATTGAGTGGGGCCAGTTCCATGGTCTAGTGTTTAAGGCAGTCAGATCCTACATGGCCAGCCATGCAGTTCAAACCCTGGACCTAGCAGCTTGAAAAACATGCTGAGGGAACCAGCAGTTAGCGTAATGGCTATGTTGCTGGATTTCCACGTAGTCGACCACGGTTCGCGTCCTGGACCCAGTGGCTTAGAACTCACGCTGGGCGCGTGTGCGTACGTGCCCAAGATCCCGAGAGGAGAATGGAGGAGAAGGGATTGCGGCATGACCACCCCCCCTGGGGGGTGATTTCTCGCTTTCTGTCTCTATGTCTCTCTCTGTCTGGCGAGCACACGCGCCCTATAGTGAAAACCTCTCAAAAAAAAAAAAAAAAGAAAAGAAAAGAAAAACATGCTGAGTGCATGTGCATGCATGCTCAAAATCCCAAAGTGAGAGAGAGACATGGAGGAGAAGGGATTGCAGTGTGACCATTTCCCATAGAAGGTGCTTTCTCTATCTTCCATTCTCTCTGGCTCTTTCTCTGACAAGTACAAGTGCCCTCTAGCAAATTAAAAAATAAACAAATAGGGACCAGTGGGTAGCACTGTGATTATGGCACTGGACTCCCACATGGTGGACTGCAGTTTGAGTCCTGGACCCGGCAGCTTGAATAATCACGTAACGCGTGTGCATACATTCTCGAAATCCCAGGAGAAGAATGAAGGAGTAGGAAATGAGGCATGGTCAGTTCCCCGGGGGAGATTTCTCATTTTCCCTCTCACTGCCTCATTTCTCTCCAGTAAACACAAATGCCCTATGACAAAAACCTAAAAACAATGAATGAATCAATAATTTAAAAATTAAAAATAAATTTTAAAAGTTTGAGTGTAGCATCAGCCTACATTATACAAATAAAAATGAAAATCCACAAAACCCCTCGAAAAAGTAGAACAGGTTTTTTTTAACTAACATAAGATAAAATGGACTTGTTTTGCATATAATCAGGACACAGAATGCTTTCATCATCCCAAAAAAACTACCTTGCGCTAACCTTCTGCAGACAGTAAGTTTGCAATGTCTAAAAAAGTATATTAGGAACTTCATTTATTCATTAAAAAATATTGATTGAGTGTCTAGACAATGCCAAAAGTATTGTGACAGTAAGCAGCAGTATCCAGTCTGGCATAATGTACAGACAGTGCTGGTTTTGGAATCTGGCCTGAGGTCAATTGAGAGGGCTATCACTTACCAGCTGTATGACCTCGGGCAGACACTGAACCCTGAAGCCCAAGTTACCCCACCTATAAGCTACTGCTACTAACACTGATGGCAGAATGACCAGGCAATGGCAATAACCACTGACTGTAAGAAGTATCTTCCCACCAAGTAAGAAACAAATGAGAACATAGGATTCCGTCAGAATCAAAATCTCTTAAAGTAAAAGGTTCAGGTATAAGACCAAAGATATGAAAACCCAATCTTCCTGAGTGGGAAGGTACAAACTTCCTTGAGGCGCAGAGAGAAGAGGAAGGTTGCAACCAGAATCTAAGTCATCTGGACTCTGAGCCAAAGCCCATCAGGTGGATACCGACTTCTTCAGGGCAAAATGCAGTACAGTCCGACGGTGAGTCTGCTGAGAACTCAGATGGGGTCCTGACTCCTATTTTGGCTGAATGAGAAAGTATCCCTTCCCTCAAATTTCGTCTGAGAAAACATCTTTTAATTCCTGAAGAGCTAAACTAAGTATGAAAAAGCTTAAATGAATCAAGTGTGATTAATTCTGCATTTTTTTGCATTAAGGAGACTGTATCTAGTATTACACATATTTCTCTCTCTTTTTGATATCGGGGCAGATATATCACAATGTATTTTATAAATTTCTATTTAAGAGAATTTGGCCCAAGTTGGCCTTTACATGCCAATTTAAAATATGTAAATGAGTCATTGATATGAACTTTTGATTTTAAAATGATAAAAATTAGAATATTTTAGAGGTATAAGGTTCAGGATATTCTTAAGTTTGAATAAATTAGATTTATCATTATTTTAGAACTAGAGAAGATTTTGTTTTTACAGCGAAACATTTATATTTTAAAAGAAAATTAGATACACTAAATTTATAAAAAATAATTAAAAATGTTTGTAGGAGTCTATGTTTACAAACAGAACCAGACATTTAATAAAGTCCCCTTAGAAGAAAATGTTAAAATTTGCTAGATTCAAAAACACTATATTAACACTTGTAAATGGAATTAAACACAAAGAATCACATTTCTAAATTTATAACTTTAATAAACAAAACAATGATTTAAAAAATCTAAATAGTCTGGGACCAGCAGATGGAGTAACAGTTACATCGCTGGACTCTGACATGCCCAACCACAGTTAAGAGTCCCAAACTTGGGACCAGCTGTTAGCGTAATGCCTATGTCGCTGGACTCCCATGTAGTCGACCACGGTTCGCGTCCTAGACCCAGTGGCTTAAAACT
>NW_006159757.1:2155144-2184632 GCF_000334495.1 Tupaia belangeri chinensis | reverse complement strand
ATGAGTGCATGCCCATGAAGCTGATCCCAGAGAGAATGGAGGAAAAGGAACTGCAGCATGGCCATGCCCCTGGGGGGTGACTTCTCAATTTCCCTCTCACTGCCCCCGACCCCCACCCCACCCCCACTCCCTCTCACATGAGTGAATGCATCCTAAAGCAAAAACCTCTAAAAAACAAACAACAACAACAACAACAAACTAAATAGTTCTGTACATAGAAAATTGTCAGAGGGGGGGATTCCATCAAAAAATAAGTATTCCAAAGAGCTGCTGGAAAAAATTAGTTGAGCTAACATGGAAATGTAAAACATTGAAACAGGAGCCTATCAGTGAAGCCTCAAAGTATGTGGTCATTATTACTCATGGTGGCTGGGAGTGGGGACGGAAGAAGTGGGAGAACCACGTAGACAAGAATGTCAAACTAAGGAGTTCAGATTTTTGTCCATAAGCACCCAAATGCCCTGAAGCATGTGGACATTTCACAAGGTCACTCTGCCTTGGTCAAGAGGTGAGCAACACCAGAGATACAGTTTAAATTTAGATGATGCAGTTGTGGTAGGGATGTTGGAAAGAAGGAAAATATTAAGAGATATTAAGAACCAAAAAGAGTGGGCCAACCTGTGTGTGGTGGTTTAAGTGGCCAGATCACATATGGCCTACTGTGCAATTTGCATCCCGGGCTAGCCAGCTTGGAAGCTCACCAGGTGTGTATGTTCATATGTGTGGAAAATCCTTAAAGTGGGGAGAGCTGAAGGAGAAGGGATTGTGGTGTGACTATTCTTCATGGAGGGTGCCTTCTTGATTTCCCTCCTTCTCTTCCCACTCTGTCTCCTTCTAGTGAGTGCACATGCCCTCTGGCAAAATTAAAAATAATAAAATAAAAACAGCACAGAAGGGGCTGGATGGTGGTGCAGCAGTAAAACAGGATGCTCTGCAAAGCTGACCCACAGAGCAAGGTTCTGGGTTGATGTCTGAGACTTCCTAGAGTATGACAGGCTTGTGTGCTCATGAACACGGCCGGCTATCGCGGGGGTGTATCATGGCATCAAGATTCTGTTGGAGGTGCAGTTTCTGTCCCTCCCATTCATGTAAGAAACTTTAAAAATAACAAACAAACAAATAAAGGCAGCACAGAGCTTGAAGACTAGCTGGACTGGAACTAAATGAAGTGCTATGAAGTGGGAGTAGCAGGGTGAAAGGCAAGATTTGGAATGACTAAGAGGATGAGTGAATCCTCTTAGGAACAGTTTATCAGCGGAGGAAGTTCAGGGGACAACTAGGAAAAGGTTCGGAGGCAGGGTGGGAAGACCATGAATGCAGCTTTAGAACTTCAGTTTACAGTGCCTGGGGAACAGGCAGGTAAAGAGGCCCACTGAAGGGTTTGGTGACTAGGTCAGGAACGTTGACGTTCCCAGGACAAAGGTCTGGGATAGAGACACAATTTGGAAGTCTTTTAGATGACTGCTCACTCCAGAAAAGAAAGTAGTGAAGGGAAAGGGGAAGGAAGGAGTGGAAAGAGCAATAGCGGAGGGGAAAGACAGAGACAGCAATTCTCTGGAACCAAGCATGAAATAATTCCAATGGTGAAACCCGAACAGTGCTGCTGTGAATGAGCACAATGAACGTTTTCCTTCAATGTTCCCATCCAAAATTGTCACCACCAATACGAAAGGCCATACTAAGAAGAGAATGCAGTACTGAAGCGTATTTTTTTACAACAAAATAAAAACTCCATATTTCTCTAGGGAAAAAGGCAAATAAGAGCAACAAAATTCCTTCATTCTTAAAAGGGCCCCTTTGGTTAGATATTTTCTGATACTTAAAAAACATAAACAGTAAAATGGCTCCCTTGGGGACCAGCAGGTGGCACGGTGGCTAAGGTGCTGGATGCCACATGGCCAATTTCACAGTTCAAGTCCAGGACCTGGTGGCTTGCAAATCATGTGTGTTGAGTACCCAGAATCCCAAGGAGAATGGAAGAGAAGAGACTGCGGTGTGGCCATTCCACCTAGGGATGATTTCTCACTTACCCTCTTTCTCTATGTGTCTCTCTCTGGCGAGCACACATGCCCTATAGCAAACTTAAGAAAGAAAGAAAGCAAGCAAGCAAGCAAGCAAGCAAGCTCTCTCTCTGATTCTAAGAAAACTGTCCTCTCACTTCTATATACATCATAAGCCATAACTTTTGGCCATATTGACAGTTGTAGTGAATCAACAGAGGGTTTCCAGACGGAATGACTCCCACTATTGACAAAAGCTCTATCCAATGGCTTTATTTCAATAGAAGACAGTGGAGGAGAAAACTGGTAAAGGAAAAAAAAATCAGTATTGATTCTGCCTTTTCAGTAGGAACTACATTTTAAGGTAACCAAAGAGTCCCTGTTGATGAGAGAAGAAAAGCTCTTTTGTTACAGTAGAAAGTCTGCCCAAAAGTATAAAAGAAATCATTGAATTTAAAAATCACTATTTTGTAATGTCTGGAGATAGATTTGCATTAGGCAAAGATTATCAATGGAAACTAAAACCATCAGAAGAAAGATAAGCAGGAAACTGGATATCTGTACGGTGTCAAGACATTATGCCACAGACTACCAACAAACTGAAAAGAGTCTCTTTTTTCTACTTAAAATAGCTTATTTTAAAAATAGAGATCTGGTTATCACCACCAAACTCAGCATCACCAATACTAATAAAACCATAGTCGATATATGCCTCCGTGTCAACTTCTAGTTTGCAGAAAATGCAGAGGTTAGAGAAACAAGTTAAGTGATAGCAGGAAAGAAAAATTATTCAACTCCAGAATACGGAACATTTCCCAAGACAACAGGACAGATCTCTTCAGTGGATCAGTGTCATTAAAAAAAGACAAAGCAAAACAAAAGGTAGGGTGGGGAGCAGGGAAGAGGAAGGAGTATATATAAGAGCCTTTGTAGGTCCGAGATTCGAACCTCAGTTGGCTGTGTGGGAATCTAGCACTCTTAACCACCATGCCACCTGCTGGTCCCAAGAATTAGTTTTCTAAACACACCAAAAGTAAGAACAAAACAGAATGGATCTTGGGTGCACATGCACACGTGCCCAGCGTGAGTTTAAGTCACCAGGTCCGGGACTAAAACCGCGGTTGACTACGTGGGAGTCCGGTGACATAGCCATTACGCTAACTGCTAGTCCCTAGATAAGAGAATTTTTTTTTTAAATATTTCATTCAATTTTATTTATTTCAATTTGACCAGAGAAGGACAGAGAGAGAGAGAGAGAGGGAGAGAGAGAGAGAGGATACGTGAGAAAGCAAGCTGCCAGGTCCGGGACTCAAACAGTGGTCGGCCACATGGGAGTCCAGCACCCTCAACCACGGCGCCACCTGCCAGTCCATAGATAAGAGACCTTTAAGAAGCCTGTCAGAAAAACATAAGTGTAGCCCTTGACTAATGCTGGTGAGAAGCATTTCTAAGAAGGCATTTAAGGGAAACATTTCAACATGGAATTGGCAAGAGATGACACTGTTACTATTGATAGTATGACAATGACATTGTGGTTGGCCAGGAGAGGTCCTTGTTTCTTGGATACAGAGACTGAAATATTGAGAGTGAGGTCTCCTGTTGCCTTTATTCTCATGCTAAAATTGTTCAGTAAGCTGAGTGATGGGTTCATGGGATTGTGAGTGGGTTATATTTTTGAGCCATTAAAGAACAATTATAATACTATCTACAAATTTCCAAAATACAAAGAAAAAAGGAAAGCTCTCAAATTACAAAGCCAGTATAACCTGACAATATACAAACATGTAATTAATTACAATGAAGACTCACTTAGAAATAACAAATGAAACGTTAAGTAAAATATGTGAGTGTAAATCAGCAGTACTATGAAGGAATAACTTATCACAACCAAGTGAAATTTATTCAAGAAGGGCAATGATATTTCACCACTGGGAACATATTAACAAAATACACGATCTTGAAAGGTTTTAAAGAAGGACCAGCAGATGGTGTAATGGTTATGTTGCTGGACTCCCACAAAGTTGACTGTAATTCGAGTCCTGGATCTGGCAGCTTAAAATTCATATGTGGTGTGTGTGCATGCATACATGCCCAAAATCCCAAGAGGAGACTGGAGGAGGAGGGACTGTGGCATGGCCATCCCCCCTGGGAGTTGTTCTTGCTTTCTGTCTCTCTGGCAAATGCACATGCCCTGTAACAAAATTCTCTCTTACAAAAAAAAGGTTTTAAAGAGGGAGGAAAAAAGATTAATGTCATATGTGATCAAAAGGCTTTCAAAAAAATTAAACATTCACTTTTATTTTTAAAAATATTTAGAAAATAGGGGTCAGTAGGTGGGGTAGTGGTTAAGGAATATTTCCACATGGCCGACTACGGTTTAAGTCTTGGACCTGGTGACTTGAGACTCAATGCTGGGTACTTGTGTGCACATGCCCAGAACTGAGAGGAGACTAGAGGGGAAGAGATTGTGGTATGACCAACCCCCCTGAGGGTTAATTTCTCACTTTCCCTCTCTCTGGCAAGCACAGGTGCCCTATGGTAAAAATCTAAAAATAATTTAGAAAATAAATTTTATCTATCCAGTAATAGTTGGATACTTGCTTGAGATGAAAAAGTAATTAAAAGCAGAATATTGAGAAGGAAGAGGGATTTCTTTTTTTTTTTTTTTGGTCATAGGGTGCATGACCTTGCCAGAGAAAGACAGAGAGGGAAAGTGAGAAATCACTTCGCCCTCAAGAGTGGAGGATGGCCATGCTGCAAACTCTTCTCCTCAATTCTCCTCTTGGGATTTTGGGTACACTGGTAGATGTGCCCAGCGTGATTTTCAAGCCACTGGTTCCAAGGTTGGCCATGTGGGTGTCCAGTGCCTTAGCCACCATGCCACCTGCTGGCCCCACTATTATTTTTTAAAGATATAAGTGTATGTGTAAACTCTTAGAAGGCCTAAGAAAATAAATCAGACAATTGGCTATAAAAATAACATAAAAAATATACCAGAAATTTTCCTGACCAGTTAGAAGAAAAAAGGAAGAAAATAATCAATTTACAATAGCAATAAAAAAGACAAAGATGCCCACTGAGGGATTGGGAGCCCCCAGCCCTGGCTCTGTGCTTTCTTCAGGGGAGCTACTACCTAACCCTGGATGACAACAACGCAGTGGGGAACCTTGGCGCACTGGTCTGTAATATACTGGGGATTACCTAAGGGCACTTGATGATGGTCAGGTCTTAAAGGGGGAGGGGGGTATGAATGGGGGATTGAGGGTAGCAGTTATATGAAGAAAACTATTAAAGGCATTAACACAAATAACTGAAAAGTAAACCTTTTTTAAGAGCATTCGATTCTTTTTTTTAGATTAATTTCACATTTTACGTAAAATCCCCCATGAAAGGTAAACTTTTACTTAGAAAAAAAAATTTTTAAATATCAGTTTTCTCTCAAAAACCTTAAAATTCAATGTAATCTCAATACTGATGAAAAAAAAAAAACCTGTATTTTGGGAATAGCAGATGGCATAACGGTTATGCTGCTGTACTCCCATGTAGTCAGCCACGGTTCCACGGTTCGAGTCCAAGAACCAGCAACTTAAAACTCACACCAGGTGCATGTGTGTGCTTTCCCAAAAATCCTGAGAGGAAAAGGGATTGCAGTGTGGCCATCCTCCCTCAGGGGAGAGTTTTTGCTTTCTGTCTCTCTGTCTCTCCAGTGAGCACATGTACCCTACAGCAAAAATCTCTCTACAAACAAACAAACAAAAAACTGTATCTCAATACTACTAAAATACTAACAGATTCTTTTTCATAACTTGGTAAAGATATAATGGGAAATTAGCCCTAATAGATACTAAATTATTTGAAACTGGAAAGTTCGAAATCAATGGAATAAATAAATGACATGATACAACTTAATAAATGCAGTTAGTCCACATGGCTAGCTTTTTCGACAATAAGCAAAGCTGAGTCCTTATCCCATAAATAAAAAGTAAATTTTAGAGGAGCAAAGGCTTAATAATACTCAATTTTATAAACCAATAAATCTGTTAAGATTTAAACATCAATAAAAATATAAATGCTATAAAGGAAAATATGGGTAATGAGTAACAACTTATTCAGTATATGGAAAAATCTTTGCAGAAGACGCAAAATCAAGAAACCATTAAAAAAAAAATCCCACACATGAAAAGTTAGTACAAAACATATAATAAACTGGCCAATCTCTTCAATTTACCAACAACCTATATGAATACACTAACAAAAAAAATGGGCAGAGGATAAACAGGGAAGTTCACAAGAAAAGAAATCTGACACACACAATCACAAATGAAAGACACCTCAAAATAAAAAAAAATACAGATGAAAAAACAATGGAATAACTATATCCAAGCAGTGAAAAAAACAGATTGACCACCACTGTGTGTCTGAGTGGTCTAGGTCTGTCCTACATTACTGGTCAGAGTACAAACTGACAGTTTATAGGGAGGGGAAGTGAAGTAACACACGTTTTCTAAAGGACAAGGGCTAGCCAGTGACATGAAGCTTGAGGCAGATAAATCCCACATGGTCAAATGTGTGATTCGAATCCCAGATCCAGAAGCTTGAGAAATAGAACAGGTGTGTGTGTGTGTGTGTGTGTGTGTGTGTGTGTGTGCCCAAAATCCCTAAAAAGAGAAATGCTGGAAAAGTTACTGCAGTGTGATCATTCCCCAGAGAGGGTCCTTTCCCACTCCACCTCTCCCCCGCCTCTTTCCCACAAATGCACTGTCTTTTGGCAAAACAAAAATAAAACAAAACAAAAATACAAACACAGATGTGACATTAAACTTTCCCTCTCACTGTCTGTCTGTCTGTCTCTCTCTCTCTCTCTTGTGAGCGCAAACACCCTATGGAAAAAAAACTTTAAAAAAATCTTGGTAAGATATTCATTTAATTATCTTAATGCTCCACATATTATACAATTCACAGTTACAGAGAGGATCATAAAGGGTAAGCCAAAGGGGAAACCGCATAGTAGATGGAAGTCAGATTATCGTGCTGGAAGGTTGAAGGTCACGTGGTAGCTAAGCCACCCAGATACATCCCACTTTAACTCCCAGTGTGATCAGCGCAGTACAGAGCCACGGTTTCTGGGATTATCTATCTATCCCTCTCCCTTTATTGGCCGTGCCCTCTCTCCATCCCCACTCTATCATTTCCCAGTGAAAAGACTTCATCAACTACTACTGCTAAGTTTCTTCATCTGTAAAATGTGGAAGAGCATTTTCTCTTAGAGTTATTTTTAGAGATTACATGAGTGCTTATAGCACCGGCACACTGTAACCATACAACAAATACTAACTGCTCAGTAGATGCTAAATTATCTACCATCATCCCGTCTCGAGTACACAAGTTTTGAAACTTTAATCGCATGTTTAAATGGCTCTATTATATATATGTATATATATATATACACACACACACACACACACACACACATATATATATATATTATATGTGTCCTATTAAACTCTTTTTAAAAGTAGCAAGATATTTAAAAATAAATGTTAAAGTAACAAGAATAATTGTTGTTCCAAGAGCATTTCCTACTATAGGATCAAGTTATCGGAAAAATGGACATTATTACAGAGTCCTGAATAAAGGCGGGTGAACTTCACTTAGCAAAAGTGACAGTTTCATAGACCTTTGCTGACACTCAGTTACTGCTCTGAGGTTCTGTTTCCTATGAGCCTCGATGATGAGAAACAAACCTCAGAGAAACACTGGTTTGACCCCTCTAAAATGAGTAAAAGCTGATCACCTTTGTTTTTAGCATAGTGAAGAATGTATTTTCCCTGACTATAGCTCTGCTTATCCTTCTGTACAGACCTGTCTGAGAAGACTGACTGGGAAATGCTGAAACCACCTCCAATGGGGTGTGAATAACTGACTTTCCTTACTTTTTACCTTTCACCCACCACCTTCTACCCAGCCTCTGATCACCGTAACAAAGGTAAAAGCAGAAAAAAGGCAAAAATAACTTTTTTCTCAGGATAGCATACATCGAAAGCGTAAGTTTTTCCTACTGCAATCTTTCTGTATTCTTTTCGTCTTTCTCCTCTTCCACTCCCCTTCCTCCCATTTATCCTACCAAGCAAGCTCTATTACTGCCCCATTCACACACTGTTTGCTAGAACTTGTGTAAATTGTCTGTCCTATGTGCACCCTGAGAGCAAGAAACACATCTTTCTCTTCAGTTTTTAAATCCCAGTAGAGCTCCTAGCAGAAATCCTAATAATAGGCGCTGAAAAATGCTTTTGAATAAGTAAATAAGATACATTAGCTATACTGCAGTGTTCTGCAGAGAGCCCTGGATTAGTACTCAGAAAAACTTGACTCTTGGCAATGCTATCTGGTGGTTCTGAAGCTTTGTATTTAAGCATCAGTCTCCTCATCTATAAAATGGGGCTTTTACTTGCACAGCTATTGCACATGGTTTTACAAGATGATGATGAAAGTAAAAAGTATTTATGTTACATTAAACACTATAGTTACTTCTGTTGAACAGTATCATCTGTCGATCAGGTCTCTAAATTTAAGTAGAAATAATATAGTTATTCTATTAGGAGAGGCAGATTTAATTAGTACATTTATTTGCTTTTTCTTAAAGTAAGAATGCAATAAGCAGCTTCATGTTATCATTATGTTTACATTATGTTATCTCATCAGAAATAGAAGTGACCCGTGTTAGTCGTGCCATGTCTTCCAATCTTAATTAAAATTTAGACACAAAGTGTCAAGGTATTTCTTACCAGGTTCTGGAAGGTCTAATTTCGCTCGCTTCAGTTCTGCCATGGAAATTTGAAGCTGCTCTATGACAAAATCATCTTCGAAGAAGAAATCCTTTGCCAGGGTTTCCTGAAGAAATTCTACAAGCTCTTCCATAGAGAGTTTCATTAGATGTTCTAAGAAAGAATGGGAGAAATCAAACTGCTGAGTTAATAGCTACTTTAAGTTGAAAAGACAATATATTCTATTCAGGCTTTGTACTTTATTTTTAAAAGGGCATTTAAAAAGCATGTATGTAACCTATACATGGAATTGTAAATACCACTAGAGCAGAATATGACAAAGATATTTTCAGACACTAAGCAGTAACATAGAAAGATAGGCAATCAAACTGGGGGGTGGGCAATAACGGGCATTCGGATGGTGTATGCTTTTTTACTATTTAAAATCACTACATGGGTGGAGAACGGAAGGAGAAGCAATGGAGGTGTGACTATGCCTGTCGGAGGTGCATTCTTCCTCTCTCTCTCTCTGTCTCGCTCTTGGTGAGTGCACATACATACCCTCTGGGATTTAAAAGCCAATCAGGAAGGAAATAAAGGAGAAAATGGAAAATCTCTTATACGTTTCAGCTAACTATTGGCTAAGGTCCCCAGAAACAGTTTTGATTTTTTTGTTTTGTTTTCATGTTTTTTTAATTGGCAAATGACACGTTGTATATATTTAGGGCGTACAGTTTAATGTTTGGATGTAAGGGTACATTACAGAATGAGTAAATCAAACTGACATCTATCACCTTACATAGTAATTTTTGTGATGAGAACATTTAAGATCCACCCTCTTGGCAATATTCAAGTATATTATATATTAAGTACGGTCACCCTGCTGTACAATATATGTCCAGAACTTATCCTTCCTGTTTAACTAACACTAAAACTTTATACTCTTTAACCAACATCTGTCTGTGTGTTCCCAACCATCATGCAGGTATTGAAGGATTATATGGGGATGAAGGAATTTCATTTAGACCTTGAGCTTGGTCTCTATAACTAAGAAAAACAGGACGCTGTAGTCAAGACTTCTCCACACCTTACTTAACTTAATAATATGTTGGCATACAAAATAACTGCAATGCTAGAAAGTAGAGAAACTTTTTACTTCTCAAAACTAATTAAGGGTCAGAAAAATAAAACAATTTAACAGGGAGATGAGAGCTATAGAGAAATAGAACATCATATTTTTCTTTTCTCACTTATACTTTTGTTCTATGGTTTGATCCATTCACAATCCAGAAAGACAGAAAGGAAGTAAAGAGAAGGAAAAGTGGAAGGAGAAGAAGGAACAGGAAAAGGGAGGAGGGAGAGTGAGAGGTGCGATATCGTCAGATGTCAGAACGTTGAGTCTTGGAAGATAATTAGTTTTCAATTGTTTTGTTTTTGGTCTTTGTCGAGGAAACACGAATTGAGAATAAGAGAAATGAACTAGAACAACACTGAATCTCTTTCTTGAGAAGAGTAAGCAATGCAAAGGGAGTTTTCATTCCTACTTAAAGTATAGTTAACACAGCGCTCCTGAAGCCCCATCTTTCCAAGAAAACAACTAATTTCACCTTGAGCCTAATGCACTCAGAACAACGACAAGCACAGCAGAGGAAAAAAACTACAAATATCCCTATATATACTCAATTAGCTTATAGTTTAGTTGGAAGCTAAACAGATCATTCGAGAAGAACATGAGAGAGTAAGAGTATACAGTGACTGTGAGACCATGTAGTATGACTCAGATCATAAGCACTTACTAGATGAAGCTCCAAAGCTTTCAGTGATTCTCTGCACAGGTATAAATGGAGTCACATAATTTTTAAAGTTGAATTAAGATTTTAAAGATGAATAAAATTCTTCACATTTATTTAAAAAAAAAAAAAAACCTCTCATTTCTTTATTTTAAATTAAGGCACGGCATATCAAATTCAGAGCCCTTAAAGCATTACAACTGATGACTAAAAAGTCTTGTGTTTTCTTAAAAAGCCCTGCTGTATTCCAGTAGCTGTAGACACTGACTGCTTACCCAACGGCCACAAGACGGCCAAGGAGAGAGAGGACCTACAAATTTTCCACCCACAGTCTGTGGCTGGGTGTGTTTTTCCTAGATTAAGAAGATAGTTAATAGAAAATATTCTCACTAGTTCCTTTAACTAAGGGGCCCCATTTCTTTGGCCTCTCTATTGTCTATTACAAACCTGATATTCAGATAGATGGAAAAAAAAAAAAAAAGGAGTCTCGTGGAAACAAATATATAATAAGAATATTATTAGTGAAACCAACAAATTGCATTCTATTGCATAAGAATGAAAATGAAACTGACATACAGAGAAAAGAATCGAAGACCTTGGAATTGTAGTTAATGTCTAGTCATAAGAAAGATCCAATGAAATTATCAAATGAAGTCTAATTATATCTCCACTGATTTTCAAGCATTTTTTTAAGCCACTATCAAGAAACAATGAATTCGAAGTAGGGTGGAGGATACAAAGTCAGCATTAAAATATGCCTTGATTTTTATAAAATCTTTATAACTTTTATAACTAAACTTTTATAAAAAGTTTCTTACTTTTGTGTAATTTTAAGATTGTGTAAGACATAGCAGTAAGAATTCGTTCTCCTTCAAAGATGTAGATATCCCATATTCTGAGGTTTAGTGTAAAGGGAGTCTATAATTAAAAGCAAAACAAAACAGAAATAAGGTTAACAGTTCCCCCTCATCTTGTATTTACAAATTTACAGTTGAGTTTTGCTAATAAATACTCACACGATCCAGGAAACACTGAAAAAACCATTTCATTGTATAAAAACTTGTGTAGATTTCTTGAGAATCCTGTAAAAACAAAGACCTCACAATTTCTGAATTGTAGCAAACAAAATATTACAATATATAATATTAAAGGTTAGGAAGGCTGTCAAGCTAAACATTAAATGATCTCATAATAACCTTTTTATGTTATCTATTTTCTTCTAACTTTTTCCTCCTAGTTTTACTTCTCAAAATCGCTCAAAGAGTAAATTTTTCATATAATAGCATTATAATGCAACATTTAGATTCTCTTTTATACATTTCACAATGAACTCTCTCTGCTTTACGGAACTACTGTGTTCTATAGTAAAGCATATACAGTTCACTAAGAATGAGTTTCAGTGACATTTAGAATACTTTTTGTACAATTAAAAAAAAAAACTCCAAAATAAGTAAGAAATCACATATCGTTAAAAATATATTGTTTGTATTTTTCAGCTTCAGAGAAGAAATATGAATCCATGGGTTTGGACTGTGATAGTCTATTCATATTAAATTTTACAAGTCTAATGTTTTAGAAACAAACTGCACAATAAATGAAATGGATGATGCTATAAATTACTAAGGTAGCTGGGGCCAAAGACTGAAATTAATTATTCTAGCTTTACTTTTAGTGCAAGTGGGTGTAACTCAGTGCCATATCTACCTACCAAGTGTTGCTTTAGCTTGGACAGAAATTTATTCAGTATTTTTTCATGATGTTCTTGAAACCTCAAAAGTTTAGGAAAACCTTGGACAAAAAAGCCTAGAATAAAAACATAAAAACAATACTTCATAAATAATATGAATAACAAAAAAATCCATTTAAAAATGCGACTTATCTCTTTGGTTTGTAAATGTCAAAAAGAAACATCCAGTAGTTACCAAAATAGTTTTCCTTCCCATCAAGAAAATAATTGTACATAAATGCTAGGTAATGAAACTTTTAGCCTACTTGTTTGCTAAAGATTTCCTAAAACCTTCTAAAAATATAGTAGGACAGAATATTTCTGAAGTAAACAGAAAACTATGATGCAAAGAAGAATATGGAAACTGAAGTCATTTATCAAGATTTATCTGTTCTTTTAAGGCCATACCTTAAATACCTAAATCTTATGGGTTATTCTTGTCATTTCTTTTCACTGATAACATAGTGCATAACATTTTTTTTTTTGAGAGGTTTTCGCTATAGGGTGCATGTGCTCACCAGACAGACAGAGAGAGACATAGAGACAGAAAGCGAGAAATCACCCCCCAGAGGAGATGGTTATGCTGCAATCCCTTCTCCTCCATTCTCCTCTCGGGATCTTGGGCACGCACGCACACGCACCCAGCGTGAGTTTTAAGCCACCGGGTCCGGGACGCAAACCGCGGTCGACTACGTGGCAGTCTAGCGACATAGCCATTACGCTAAGTGCCGGTTCCCCATAGTGCATAACATTTTAATACTTGTTGCAGGTTTATTCTAACAATTTCATTAGTATTATGTCTCTGCAGTTTTTAATCAGTTTTTAAATCCTTTCTATAAGTTATATAACATCAGCTAAAATATACACGCACTATATGATCAATATTATATCCAAAAAAATTGTGTTTGGGGCCCAGCCTAGCACAGTTGGGAGCAAGCTGAATTGCAGTGCTGGAAGCCACATGACCAGCTGCAGGTTTAGATCCCTGGGGTTGGCCTGAAACCACTCTGGGTGCGTGCTTGCGTGGCCAGGATTCTGACAAGCCAGAGAGCCACGTAAGGGGGATTACAGTGTGACAAAGTTCTGTTGAGGATGCTGTTTCTTTCTCTTTCTCTGTCTCTCTCTCATGCATGGATATGCTAATATTTTTAATAAAGTAAATCAACTTTTAAAAAAATCATGTCTGGGGGCCAAACGGTGTGATGGGGCAGCAACAAAAACAAGAGGCTCTGGGAGGCTGACCCACATAGGAGGCTTCTGGTTCACATCTGGAGACTTTTCTAAGTACACTGGGCAAAAATTTGCCCATGCCAGGGCTGGAAGAGTCTGAGCCAGTTGTGGCATTGGGGCCCAGGGGGTTAGGAGGGCTATCTCTGTCTTTCTCTCTATCTCACTCGTTCACAGAAGAAATGAATGAATAAATTTTTAAAAACTCCTATTTTTTACTGATTATGTATCTATACAATTTCTGTGAGAAATTCTAAGTTGGTACTGATATTGGACATTTAAATCACTGAATTTCATGTCTGATTTCATTCACAAATTTTCTTTCAAACTATTTACACAAGCCTATATAAAAAGAACATATACTCAATGGGCTTTATGATTTCTTCACAATAGTACTTTTCTAACCTGGAAAATATGCAATTTTGGAAAATATCTATGTAATTTTGAAAGATGCAAACAGATGTTCTGTTTCTCAAAAAGAATTCAGGGGAAATGTTACATATACTCTTTTTGGATATTCCTGGTACATCTTAGTTTATTGAGATTCTTAAGTTATCTTAAGGGATCGAATGAAGTTTATCTTTTTTGTTTAACTCGGTCTCCCCAACTTTGCTGACTTGGAATTCATTATTCTACAATGGAACATCTGTATCCAAAAAGTAAAACTATGTTCCTTCTAAAAGCTGAAGAGCACACTATTGGGAAAAACACTTTACAATCTACTGGGCAGGACTATTCCTTAACTAGTTCTCAGGTTTCTAAGGTGTGACTAAAAGTTTCCAGAGACAGAGATTCTATTCCTCCTTTAGTAATATTTTCCAGTGAAATTATTTCATTAAAAAATAAAAAAACAAAACAAAACAAAAAAAAACCTCTTTCTATCAGTGCCACTTTCATGGTCAATTTAATCAGAACAGGAGTTGGAAAAATTTCAAGAACAGTCTGATTTTTGAAAAAGTCAATGTGTTTCAGTAATAACTTGCTCAAGGATGCTAACTTATTATTTCTTCATTTCTCAGAGATGTCCCAGACATTATATCTTAAAGCTTAGGTTTTTTATTAGTCCTAGCTTTGTGTAGATCAAGTAACCTTTAGTTATCAAAGTTCATAGGCATATATATAGAAACAAGTATCTCTCAGTACAAATTTACCCCTAATAATGACCTAGCCTGCACTGAAGCATGAATATTTGGATAGAATTAACATTGCTTTATAGACCAGACTGGTGACAATAACTGCTAATGGTAAGCTATCAAATAGGTTTCAAAGAAATGGCTCTTTTCTAAAACTGGACAGTTTGCAACTAATTACATACCACTGAAATTCTAACATTCCATTATACTTCAAGACTGATCATCAAGGAACCAGCAATTAGAGTAATGGCTATGTCACTGGACTCCCATGTAGTCGACCGTGTTTCGAGTCCCGGGCCCGGTGGCTTAAACTCACGCTAGGCGTGTGTGCATGCGTGCCTAAGATCCTGAGAGAAGAATGGAGGAGAAGGGATTGCTGCATGGCCATCCCCCCTGGGGGGTGATTTCTCACTTTCTGTTTCTCTGTCCCTCTCTGGTGAGCACACACGCCCTATAGCAAAAACCTCCCCGCCCCCCCAAAAAAATGATTGATCAGCAATACCATCCCAAGGAAAAGGAAAATAAAGGCTGAAAAGGAAGTTATTTTTCTTCAACACTGTCTACTGGATGGCAACTGAATATAATAATATGTTTTACATTTGAAATCTATTTATGGGATGCAAAGTGCTCAAAAACAGTGATAACGCAGACTATATTTGTTAAAGTAACCGTTAAGGAACACTACAGGAGACAAACAAATACAGAAATACACACATACAACCGCACAAATACCACGTGGTAAGATTGTGAGATGTAATAAACAATGAACTATGGAAAGTCTTAACTTTGAAAATATTAAAGTAGCACTTTATATCTGTGGTAGATTCCTATCACATAAAGTTTAAATATTTAGAACCAAACTGATGACCCACGATTAGAGTGATTAGTGTTAATTACTTAACACTAAATTGTTTTTAATTTCACGTTACCACATGAATGATACTGGGAAAATTATTTTGGCATTATATGGGAAAAAAACTGCTTGGGAACCAGCAGTTAGCGTAATGGCTATGTCGCTGGACTCCCACGTAGTCGACCGTGGTTCGCGTCCCGGACCCGGTGGCTTAAAACTCACGCCGGGCACGTGTGCGTACGTGCCCAAGATCCCGAGAGGAGAATGGAGGAGAAGGGATTGCGGCGTGACCATCCCCCCTGGGGGGTGATTTCTCGCTTTCTGTCTCTATGTCTCTCTCTGTCTGTCTGGCGAGCGCACGCGCCCTATAGCGAAAAAACCTCTCCCCAAAAAAAAAAAAAACTGCTTTAACCAAGACAAGTTACAATTCAAACTCCCTGAAATCAAGTTTATTGCATATGCTTGTTAACATAAGGAAAAAAGATACTAAAAACAATATGCTAACTTGAAAACCAAAAAAAATTACACAACTTTTGAAATATTAAATAATCAAGCATCTAAACATATTATCAGTCTCTTATTTAAAATGAAAGCAATTTTATGTCTAAAAGAAGTAAAGTATCATGGGAGAAGAGGGAAAATACACTTAATTGACAGAAAAATTAAGTTGTTTGTTGATGGTAATGTATATAGTAATGTCTTTGTCTTGACTGATATATAGTGTATTCATGCTGGGAAAAACCATGCTGTACTCTGTAAAAATATATGGGAACCAGCAGTTAGCGTAATGGCTATGTTGCTGGATTCCCACGTAGTTGACCGCGGTTCACATCCTGGACCCGGTCGCTTAGAACTCATGCCGGGTGCATGTGCGTGCGTGCCCAAGATCCCTAGAGGAGAATGGAGGAGAAGGGATTGTGGCGTGACCATCCCCCCTGGGGGGTGATTTCTCGCTTTCTGTCTCTATGTCTCTGTCTGTCTGTCTGGCGAGCGCACGTGCCCTATAGCGAAAAAACCTCTCTGAAAAAAAAAAAAATACAGTGATTAAATGAAAAATAAATAAAAAGATAAAATAATTTCATAATAAAAATAATTAAGTAAATTGTATGCTATATTCCAATTCAGAGTATAATACTCTAATTGTAAAAAATATTTTTGGTATAGAAAGCTGTTTATAACAATAAGAGAGAAAAGTAGATTATACAATGTTCAAGCATGATAGAATGCTTTTTAAAAATATTCATAAAATCAGGAAAAAAGTAAAAAACAAACTTGAAGTATAAAACTACTTAATTATTGTGTACCTTTTCTCTGTACACTTCTATATTTCTCCATATTCTTTGATAAGGAATAAGGAATTATACATCATAATACATAGTCAATGGTAAATATTTCATTGAAATGATAATTGCATGACTGTCTAAAAGCTCTGATCAAAATGCATCTTTCATTTCTCCCAGTTTTTCGTAAATTCTTCCAAACCTAAGTTAGTTAATTCTGACTGGGAAAAAGTAAGAAGAGAATTTTAAAATGCTAATAACATATTTTGGTCAAAGGACAAAGAAAAATAACAGTGAGTAGAAAAATGTACAAAACTTCAATAAAGAAAAAGCATGAAGAAATTAATAACAAATACAAATTAATCAAATGAGCCCTGAAACATTAAGTTTGCTACACTTTATCAAGCATCTTTGATTTTGTTTTAATTTACCTTTTCTTCTCCCATGTTTATCATTTTTTATAAGAAATGAGGTCTTCTTACCATGCATGGCGTGTTTGGGACCCGAGAAGAGTTTGACCAGGGCCCAGAAGGCGTCTTCCTCGTTCATGTACATGAGGAGTAAAGCTGTGATCTGGCTCATCCCCTGGCAGTACCCGACTTCCTACAGAGCAAGAGAGCACACAGAAACTGAGGAGTTTACAATGTACGTATATGTATGTGCACACAGAAAAAGTTCATCTATAAAATGCTAGGAAATGCTTGGACACCTGATTCTGGCATAAATAGTATAAGCTTTACAGCATTATGTCACATATTTTAAAAGAATAAAACTGTGTTCAAGAATAAATGTTACAAATGTTAATTTAAACAAAATCTAAACAAAATCTACATGGAAACAAATAATCATGCTGGGGCCAGCAGATGGTATAGTGGTTGCATCACTGGACTCCCACTTAGCTGACTGCAGTCTTGAGACTCAGACCCTGAAGCTTGAAACGCCAGGTGGGTATGTGTGTATGCCCAAGATCCCAGGAGAAGAATGAAGAAGGAATTGTGGCATAACCCACCCCACCCACCTCCAGCAAATACACATGCCCTATGGCAAAAACCCCACCCCACCCCCCTCCAGCAAATACACATGCCCTATGGCAAAATCTCTTTAAAAAAAGTTTTAATAGTCCTCTGCTCAATACTGTTATACCTCTATTAAGAGCCCTTATATTTATTTCATTTTATTTATGATTCTCAGCTCACTACTTCTCTTCTTTGCCCAAATGTTGGCAGATTCCCCCCCTCCCCCCACCAATTCCTAGTTTGTTATCCTGTTCCTCTGTATTTCTGGACCCTGAAAAAGACACATTTTCGGATGCCTATCCAGCCTGTGCCCTCTCTCTGAGAACTGCACTCTTCATAGTCTCTGCTTAAGATGTGGCCTTAGGAACTAATGGTTGGGCCATTACTAACCATAGCTAAGAGACCAGAAGAGGACACCTGACCAGAGTGGAATAGCTAACTGGTTGTACTAACTTATTAGATAATCTCTCTAGGAAATTTGAAGAAAGCTAGATTGAAATCAATAGGGGTATGCACTTGAACAAAATGGTCACATGGAGTCTATAGCCACAATTTCAGCCATGGAATAAATGGTGAAGGAGAGAGAAACAGTGGCATCAACAGTTCTCAGAGATAATCAGGTACACTCTATGCCCCCAGAGAGGGAGAAACAGAAAATACAGTTATCTCTTTCACCGAATACTTCCCATTGTTTAGCTTCAGCTCCCACAAGGCCCAACTATTGCTTCATTTCTAGAAGTCCCTTTAATAACCCCTTTTTAATTTTCTCTAGTTTGAGTAAATTTCTGTTCTTGTAATTTAAAAAGTATATGTATCTCCCAAGGTATAAAGGTTGCCCTACCTGGTACCCAGTCTAGCCCACAAGTATTTATCCAACACTCATATTCGGTTCAACATGAATTAATCTTACCCCTAGTTAATTCCCCGTCCACCCAAATAATAAATGCCTTAAAGAACAGCATATTATTACCAGTAATAATAAGTTTGTGCTTACTCTCAGGGATAGTAAACAAGTACACCTGCTATCCTACTTGGACCTCACCTAACAGATACAATAATGGTGCTAAAAGGCAGCCTTCCAGGAGCAACATAGAGTTATTAGAAGTTAAGCAGTATTAATCTAGGCACCAACTTCCTGTCCTTCTACCCTGCCCATTCTCACTCCTATTTGCTTAAAAATAAAAACAAAACAACACAAAACGTAACAATACAATCAGGAGGGGGAGAGAAAAGGTAAGATTCATGGGCATATTTTGGTTATATTGAGGTTTTCCACTCCCAAATCAGCTCTACTCAAAGACTCTAGGGTTACTGCAGGAGCCACAGAGAAAGCTCTAGTGCTCAATGAAACTGTGGAGACCATCTCATCCTGAAATGAAGAGATGCATTCAGACAGACCACACTCCATAGAAAGTTTCAAAGGAGCACCTCAGTTCCTGAGAACACAATTCAAAGAACTATGTATGGGTAGGCATGCTCTAACTTACCGTATTATAAATAGAATATGCAGCAAGAACATGGAACAAAGATTGTTGCCTAGGGGGAAAAAACTTCACATTAAACACAATTTAGTTATTTCACATGTTTTTAGAATTGCAAACTTAAGTAAAAAGGCTGACTGAAAACAAATAAATAATTCAGATAAAATTACTGCTGTAATAAACAAATCACCCCAAACTCAAAATAATCCTCCAGACAGTTTAAACTTGAGAAGTAGGTAACATTCATCCTGATAGAAATAAATTCTGCAAACACCTACAAAGAACTTCATAATTTCTTTTCTTTTCTTTTCTTTTTTTCTTTTCTTTTTTTTTTAGGAGATCAGAAGATTTATTGTTAACTGTGATTAAGGAAGGGGCAGCACAGTATGAACCCTCATGAGTGCAAGGCTCTCCACTTGTCTAGGGGACCACGACTGGGGATTTATTTGACACCACAGCCATCGGGGATAAGGCGCTTCTCAGCCACCATATCTTCAAATTCATCAGCATTAAACTTGGTAAAGCCCCACTTCTTTGAGATGTGGATCTTCTGTCAACCAGGGAACTTGAACTTGGCCCTGCAGAGGGCCTCAATCACATGCTCCTTGCTCTGCAGCTTGGTGCAGATGGACATGATAACCTGGCCAATGTGGACCCTGGCTACCGTGTCCTGGGGCTTCCAAAAGGCACCCCTCATACCTGTCTGGAGCCTAGACTAGGAACAGCACAAGGTCAGAAACAGAAACATCCATTGGGAAGGGCTGTCTCCAAGGTCCCTTAGATCAACCCGTACAAACAACAGGCTACATACACTACCCAGGAGGCTGCTGTTTGCAGCCACTGCACACCGGGCCCCCATGAGGAAAGGGGCACAGTCGGCTTAATTGGCTGCAGAAAACCTCATAATTTCTTAAATGTGTTCCCTCTTTTGTCGAATTATTTCACCCTAAAAGCATCTGTATAGAAGCAGCTGGCTTCACAGAATAGTAGGATGGCCTTTCACAGACTCAGTTTCAGCACCGTCTAGCTGCAGCCCCTTGCAGGACTGTGGCAGTGTCCTCCAGGAAGCAGAATATGCTCTGAATCGGGCTCAAAAATATAAAGTGTTATTTTTCCCATAGCCAGGATTCAGGAATCCAAGATTCAAAGGATGAAACAGGAGTGGCTCTACTCACTATTATCCCTAGTGATCCACCAGCAAAGATTTTGTTTCTTATTCCTGCAACTTTAGAGGTAGGTCTAGAGATCTTAGCTCTAAAAGGAGAAATGCTTCTGCCAGGAGATACAACAATGATTCCACCAAATTGGAAGCTACAACTGCCACCCAACTACTTAGGTTTCTTCTGTCTCATAATCAACAGGCAAAGGAAGTGACTGTGCTGGGTAGATGAATGATCCTGATTACTAGGGGAAAAATGAGTTATGCCCACACAGTGGACTTAAGGAAGAGTATGTCTGGGATACAGGGGAACATTTGGGATATCTCCTGTGTTACCAAGCCCTGTGATCAAAGCCAATGGAAAAGTACAACCCAATTCAAACAGGACTACTAAGAGTCCAGATTTTTCAAAAATGAAAGTTTGGGTCATCCCACCAAGTAGGGATCCATGACCAGTTGAGGGACTTGGTAAGGAAATGGGAACTTGGGATAGGCAGTGGGAGAAGATAAATAATAGATACTAGCTATGACTACAAGTCCAGTAGCAAAATGATGTCTGTGAGTACATCTTCCTTATCTTGGTATGAGTATGTGTGTGCATGTGCACACGTGTGTGTGTGTGTGTGTGTGTGTGTGTGTATAAACAACTTTTTCTTCTCTTTTCCCTTATCATCTACCACATGATGTATTAATAATAGTTGACTTTAAATCACAGTATTTAAGTTATATGATTTGAAAGCAAAAGTGAACATCATCCACTTGAGGTGGAAGGGTTAGCATGTTTTCAGTTCTAATAGCTGTGCCATGTTCAATGGGAGTATAACTTGGTTATTATCTTATTTAGAAATTAAGAATTATTGAGACTAGTAGTTGACATAAATGGCTATGTTGCTGGACTCCCACGTAGTCGACTGCGGTTCGAGTCCTGGACCCGGTGGCTTAAACTCACACTGGTTGAGTGTGCATGTGTGCCCAAGATCCCAAGAGGAGAATGGAGGAGAAGGGATTGCAACATGGCCATCCCCCCTGGGGGGTAATTTCTAGCTTTCTGTCTCTCTGTCTCTGTCTTTCTGGCAAGCACACGTGCCCTGTAGCAAAAACTTCTCCAAAAAAAATTTAAAAAGAATTGTGTAAGGAATGTGACATGTGAATGCCATGTTGACAAAGATAAAACTGATGATAAGTTTTCTGTGAAAACACAAAATGCCAGCTATTCAGACACTAATACAGATGTTGCTGTGAAGGTATTTTATAGATATGATTAAAATCTAGATTTATTGACTTTTAAAAGGAAAGATTATCTTATATAATCTGGGTGAGCCTGATTCAATTAGTTTAAAAGCCCTAAGAGCAGAACTGAGTCTTCCCTAAAGAAAAAATTTTTCTTATGGATAACAGTTTCAGCTCATGCCTAAGAGTTCTACCCCGTCTTTTCTGACGGCCTGCCCTAAAGATCTGGGACTTGCTTCATCAGCCCACACTGTTTGACGGGACAATACCTTGCATTAAGTCTCTTCATATACAGCTTCCACTGGTTGGTCTCTAATTCTCTGAAAGGACTCTGACTGATACAGAGGTCAGCAAAACAGTGTCATTCATTCATAAACTGTCATAGCAACAACATGTCAATGTGTCATACTAATGCCCTGTTATTCTCACCATATTAATTTCTCACTATACTTGATTCAGGCCCCATTTTATAAACTTTCATTTATGCATGGATCAAGGATACGGAGATGTGTTTATCAATGACACTTTTCACATGCAATCTCTCGTTTCTTTCCTATGGCTTTTATTTAAAGTATTACTGTATTTCTAAGAATGCTCAGATCACAAAATGATTCATTACTAATTGTATAGCACCTACTATGTCAATAGTTGAAAAATTCAAGTTCAATTAGATCCTAAATTCCATATAACATGGACTCAAATAATTTGCAAAAGCATAAACTTTTAGGACCTGAGTCAAAACTCATAGTCTACATAGATATTCAAAAACACTCATATTTCAAGTTAATGTGGACTCTGATAAAGACTACTTGTAAGAGATTATTTATATTTCATAATAAGAAATTTTACTTACTTAACACCGTATCTGTCTCTGAACATAATATGGTCCCTGAAGGTGCGGTTGACGTCCAGGTCTATTTGTCTGATATCGGGTGAACAACCCCGGGCTCTGTGTTTTAATTTCTGAAGAGGGAAAAAAAAAGCATATTTGTAATGGAAATATGTTGTTGAAAAGTCTATTACAAATAGTAAAATAACACTTTTAAAACTTTTTTAGATTTAAGAAAACCATTCCATGATTCAAAAACCAAAACAACATAAAAGGGCACACAACGAACACTCTCCCTGCCCTTCATGGCTGACCTAACCCACTCCGATTCTCTCCCCCCTCATCTCCTATTCTTCCATTCTGTCAATAAGCAGATCCTAACTTAGAATAGAGAAACTGTTGAGCATCTGCTCTACTAAGGCTATGGAAAAGCCTTAGTTTGTCAGTTGTAACCGTAACGCAGCTGAGCCACGCAGTCTTTTTTCTTTCCACCATGATATTTTCATTTTCCTTGGAGACAATTACTGTCTGTTTCTTAACCTGCTTCATCATGTACCTGCTTATAGCTATTCAACCTCAATCTTGCTATGAGTTGTATAAATGCCCTGTGGCAGGACCAGTGGGTGGGTGGTGTGGTTGTTACGGCACTGGACACTCCCATATGGCCAAACACAGTTCAAGTCCTGGACCTGATGGCTTGCTTTCTCTCTTTCTCTCTCTCTCTCTCTCTCTCTCTCTCTCTCTGTGTGTGTGTGTGCGCATGTGTGTGAGTGTGTCTGGTCAAATTTAAAAAAAAAAATGAATAAATAAAGTTAAATAAATAATTAATTTTTTAAAAAAAGTCTCCTGTGGAGATGTTCCAACAGAGCTGGTATTTGACCACTTCATCTTCTGAGAACCACTCTCCCAGAGCTGTCAGGCCTGGCTGACCTTGGACTTGCGGCACAGCTGAGGTTTGGGATCTCCCTTCACCACCTGCTGGGGCTTCCTTTTGCTTTTCTCCTGTGTGGGTGTCTTGTTTCCTAGGTCCCACATCCTCATGCTTTATTCTCCTGCTTTAGAGAAACGCATTCCCCAGTAGCTCCTGTGAAAGTGTGGGCGGAAGATAAAGTTTTGAAACTAGCATTTTGCTGTCTGGCTGTTTTAGAATTCCAAGGTGAAAAATTTACAGACTGTTGCTTGCAAGGCACTACTTCACTGTCTCTGGATTCCAGTGTTGCCATTCTATTATAGTTCTTGTTTCTTTTTCTTTTTCTTTCTTTCTTCTTTTTTTTGGAGAAGTTTTTGCTACAGGGTGCACATGCTCGCCAGAAAGACAGAGAGAGACAGAAAGTGGGAAATCACCCCCCCAGGGGGGATGGCCATGCCACAATCCCTTCTCCTCCGTTCTCTTCTCAGGATCTTAGGCATGCACGCACACACGGCTGGTGTGAGTTTAAGCCACCAGGTCTGGGACTCAAACCGGGATCGACTACATGGGAGTCCAGCGACATAGCCATTACACTAACTGCTGGTCCCTATAGTTCTTGTTTGTTACCATGCAATCTGTTTTTTCTCTATAGGAGCTTGAAGGAGTTTCCTTCCCCATGGCCTGAAGCTACACATTTCTGTACTTAGCTTTCCTGTATCCACAGGGTTGGGCATCTGATAGGTTGGGCTCTTTCAATCTTAAAATCTCATACAGGGACCAGATGGTGGCACAGTGGTAAAATTCAACACTCCATGAAGCAATCCCACATGGGAAGGTACCTAGTTTCAGTATGGAAACCTTCCTGAGTATACCAGAAACGTGCTTGTCCGTGATCTGGGGCTGTCTCAAGGCTGGAGGTGGATGGCTGGCATCTGGACCATGTTGGGATGTTATTGCTCTCTGTCTCTTTGTCTTTCTCACTCAAGGAAGAAATAAATAAACAATCTTTAAAAAAAAAAATAAACTCATACATATCTCTGCTCTGAGAAATTTTCGTCAGTAATCCCATTATCAGTTTCCTCATCCTCCACTCTCTTCATTCTCATTTGCTCTTACTACAATACAGGATGGCTCATCTAATTTTCCTCTATGTTCGCTATTTCACTTTGCCTTTATAATTTGCTTTCAGGGACATTTCCTCAATTGTCATATTCAACTAGGTTTTTCACTTCTCTTTAAGTTTTTCATTTCTATTTTTAAAATATTCATTCACAAGCTCTTTGCTGTTCTTAAGTATTCCTTTTAATAGCATCCTATACTTGTTTTATGGATGTGGTATCTATTTTGATCTCTCTGAAGATAAGTTTTCAACACTTTCTTCTTGTTCTATAGTCTGTTTCCTACAAGGTGATTTTTCCCATTTGCTTTCATTTGTTTTCCACGTTAGCTCCTTTCCTCATCAGTAGCAATACTCATTGTCTGCTTTTACTTAACAGTGGGATGGCAAAACGCTGTGTGCAGGGCCAGCAGGTGGTGTGGTGGTTATGATGCTGGATCCTACATGGCTGACTGCGCGGTTAGCATTCTAGACCTAGTGGCGTGAAAAATCACGAAGGGCTTGTGTGCGTAAGTGACCTCTTTCTCTGTTACTTTCTCTCGTGAACACAAGCGCTCTATAGCCAAAAAAAAAGCCTGCTTCCAGCCAGGGACGCACAACTGTAGTCATCATGTGGAGTGATCCAGCCAGACAGCTACACAGGAGTCTACTGAAATAGGTATCTTTGGGCTTCTTTTCTTAGGCCAGTCGCAGCCCCCCCGAGAAAGCTCTTGCCATCTTCCGTCAGGAAGATAAGCAGTCGGCCCTAATGTTATGGAAGCTAAGTTCAGGAAAAAGCTAGAAAGTCCAACATTCAGAATATCCAGTTCTTCAGCTTTCATGATGACAGCCCCACCTGCTGCATGCCTGTGTTCTCCCCAGTCAGAGGCCTACCACGCCATGTGCTCAAAGTTCTAAACCTCCAGTTTGAGTCAGTTTGGGGAAGTGACCTAGGAATTGCTTCAGAAACCTCCTCTCTCATCTTTCACCCTCACTTCCACTTGTAAAGGCACCTGCAGTTGACAATGACCGAGTTTTATGAAGATATGGAGATAAAACTCAGGTTGCTTCTTCAATTTCCCACTGCCAACCTAGGGTTTAGCTTTCTCAAGTTTGCTAGGCCCTGGTTTCCAAAGATTGGCAGTTGTTACCACTTTCCGACTTTCTCATTCTTTGAGAGACTGCCTTTTTAAAAACTCTGCTGTCAATCTAGTGGCATTTTAGGGGGAAAGGTAGCTAAATAAGTAAATTGAATCTCCCATGTTTAACCAGATGGCAACTTAAGAGTTGTATTAAGTTATGCTTAGCCATGCTTAAGTATAAATATCTATCTATCCATCTAACTCTGTGTGTGTGTGTGTGTGTGTGTGTGTGTATGTCTAAGAGTTGACTCATTTACCATATTCTGATAACACAGATTTATTTTAAAATAAATTCCTATGAATATATATAAAAACATAATTTAATTAATTATTGACTTAAGCTAAAAGTAGAAAGAAGACCACCCGGATATGCCTGGATTCCATATGTGTATGTTAGATGATGTGTATTCTTATTTTGAGAGAGGAGATCAGACAAGCGCAGCTTCAGTAGCTTTTTAAAACAAGGAGAGTAACTTGTTTATTTAAGAGTTCTAAAGACAAAGGAAGATATCTGTATTATTTCATTGGGTCCAGCAGACATAAAAATTTAGCTTTAAAAAGAACAATCTGAACATATTTGGTCTCTTAACATCTTTTAAAAAAGAAAAAAAAGTAACGGGCAGGTAAAGAGGTTTCAATGATTGTTCTACTGCCTCCTGGAAAAAGATGAGATGTCAAAACATCTTGTTTCACAAGACATAATAAAAAATGCCTTAAAGTACAACTTAATTGGAAGGGAGAAAAATACCCATACTTATCTACAGTATGAGTTTTCCTAGAGGACAAGAAAATCCATCAGAAAAAAGGCTTCATGACAGCAGCAAAGCCCAGTTAAGCAGGTAAAACATATTAATAGTAGGTCAGAAACATTATTTATGCCCTGAAATGTTTACAAGCTAACACATGAAATCTAAGAAATCAAGCACATTTCTCATCTGAATGAAAGGAAGTAAATACCTTCTACAGTTATCTCTGAGATTTGGGAGAGTTGAGAGCTACACCTGTCATATTAATGTAAGAATAAACTGCATTTAAAAGAAATGGGATCCAATGACTCCACAAACTTGGGCAGGGAATACAGTAAAACACACGCAGATGAAAAAATTAGTACTATCACTACAGGTTTGGTATATGAGATTACTAAGCTATACATGGGGTTGCTAACCACCAAGTATTGACCCTCGACTATCTGTAAGGCACACTGATGGGCACAAAAGAGACAAATAAAAATGAGATACAATGAAAAGAAGAGGCGATAATAGACAAGAGCATTAGCCTAGGCCAAGACAGCCTGGGTTTTAAATTGTCCCTCTGCCACTCTCTAACCCTAAGAAAGTTATATATCCTTCTTAAACTCTGTTTCTGTATTAGTGAAATGAAAATAATAAAAATGATTATAATAATTTAATTTTTTAAAAGAGATTTTTGCCTTAGGGTGTGTGTGCTTGCCGGAGACAGAGAGACAGACAGACACAGTGAGAGGGAAAGTAAGAAATCATCCCTCAGGAAGGATGGCCACATCATAATCACTTCTCCATTCTCCTCCCAGGATCTTGGGCACACACGCACCTGTACCTGGCGTGAGTTTCGAACTACCAGGCCCGGGATTCGAACCACAGTCTACCATGTGGGAGTCCAGCAACATAACTGTTACACCATCTGCTAGCCCTATAATAATTTAAAAACTTGCTTCTTGCTGGTGCTGCAAAAATTAATCAAGGTGGTTTATTGTACAGCACTTAGAAGTAGTAGCTACACATAAAATTTCTCCTCAAGGAAAATTAAGTTCTCTATTTTCAAAATGTAATACTATAAAGATCTGAAGTAAAACTAATTATATGCAAACTAGATGGATGGGAGGGGATCCCTGTAATGTGCCTTGAAAATTTATCCCTCCCTTTGGAAAACTAAGCCCTCCTTAGATATCTCCTATTCTACAAAGCCTTCCTGAATAATAAAAGTAATTTCTTTTTGGGACCAGCAGTTAGCGTAATGGTTATGTCACTGAACTCCCCTGTAGACGACAGCTGTTCGAGTCCCAGACCTGGTGGCTTAAACTCACGCCGGGCCCATGTGCGTGCGTGCCCAAGATCCCAAGAGGAGAATAAAGGAGAAGGGATTGTGGTGTGGCCATCCCCCCTGGGGGAGGTGATTTCTCACTTTCTATCTTTCTGTCTCTGTCTTTCTGGAGCACGCACACGCCCTATAGCAAAAACCTCTCCAAAAAAAAAAAAAAAGTAATTTCTTCTCTACTCAGCCAAATTTTTGTTTTACTACTTTTAGAATATGTATCATATCACACACAAACTGAAAGCAAATATCTAATTAATAGTCTAGAAATAACCTGAAACTCTAAAATCATGAGACATAAATTCATTCTCTATGTAAGATCCAAACAAATACATTTAAAACTCATGAATAACTCTTTAAAGTAATCAGTATTTACTATCTTATGTTGATGAAATTATACCTGAAAAAGAAAAAAAAAAAAAAAAAAAAGGAGGAGGGCGGGGAGTGGGCAGGGGCCGGGCTGGTGACCGGAGATGCTGTTGGGCCACAACAACGCTCCGCGGCTGGGAGCTCCGCGTTGAAGGCACCAGGTCGAGATGTGGTGGCCGCCCACTCGCAAAGTGAATGCTGAGGACGGAAGAGTTTGATGACACTGACCACTTAACTTATTTGTTTGGAGTACACGTTATGAACCCTTTCTGGAGCATGTCTACAAGTTCTGTACGCAAACGATCTGATGGCGAAGAGAAGACATTAACAGGGGACGTGAGAACCAGTCCTCCACGAACTGCGCCAAAGAAACAGCTGCCTTCTATTCCCAAAAATGCTTTGCCCATAACTAAACCCACATCTCCTGCCCTAGCAGCACAGTCAACAAACGGCACACACGCTTCTTATGGACCTTTCTACTTGGAATACTCTCTTGCAGAATTTACCTTGGTTGTGAAACAGAAGTTACCAGGTGTCTATGTGCAACCGTCTTACTGTTCTGCATTAATGTGGTTTGGAATAATATTCATACAGCATGGACTTTATCAAGATGGCGAATTTAAGTTTACAGTTTACATCCCTGATAACTATCCTGATGGTGACTGTCCACACTTGGTGTTTGATATTCCCGTCTTTCACCCATTAGTTGATCCCACTTCAGGCAAATTGGATGTGAAGAGAGTATTTGCAAAATGGAGGAGGAACCATAATCATATTTGGCAAGTATTAATGTATGCAAGAAGAGTTTTCTACAAGATTGATACAGCAAGCCCCCTAAACCCAGAAGCTGCAGTACTGTATGAAAAAGATGTTCAGCTTTTTCAAAGTAAAGTGGTTGACAGTGTTAAGGTATGCACTGCTCGTTTGTTTGACCAACCTAAAATAGAAGACCCCTATGCACCCCTATGCAATTAGCTTTTCTCCATGGAATCCTTCTGTACATGACGAAGCCATAGAGAAGATGCTAACTCAGAAAAAGCCTGAAGAGCAGCACAATAAAAGTGTTCATGTTGCTGGCTTGTCATGGGTAAAGCCTGGCTCAGTACAACCTTTCAGTAAAGAAGAGAAAACAGTAGCAACTTAAGAGTTGGTGAATCTGGTGCACTGTGCACTTTCCTGCTAGACTCTGGCCTAGTGGAAGCTGACCAATGGCAAAGGACTGCCTGAAGAGTAAAACTGTGTGAACAATGACTGATTATCAGTGTTTTCTATGTTTGCGTAGGTTCTAACAGCAGGTTTTGGAAACCTCTCTTTAAGTAATCCATTACTTCTGTCAGAAGTGTCTAGGGTGGTTATCTAGGTTCAGTACTCCAAATTATTGGGGACCCTGAGGCTTAGGTATTTTTCTGAATA
>NW_006159757.1:2132392-2155037 GCF_000334495.1 Tupaia belangeri chinensis | reverse complement strand
TTTCTTTTTTTTAAAGCAAATTACTTAATTGTATTTTTATGGCAGGAGGGAGAAAAAGTGTTAGAACGGTTTCTAATGAAGTCAGATATTTAAATGATGAATGACTAATGTGTTTAGTAGAGACAAAATAAACCAATAAATGATAAAAAAAAAGAAAAAAAGAAAAAAAACCACATACACACGCATGCACACACATTAAAACTGACTTTGGGTTCCAACTATAATTACATTTTCTTTTTTCATTTATTCCATTTTATTCTATTTATCTTTATTTTCTAAGAAATATGTTTCAAAATCTATGTGTCAAAGAATCTTAGAAGCAAATTTCTTACTTTTTCAAAGGCTAATATAAAATTTGTGTTTAAAAAGAATATAGCTGAGCTATCAAGGAGGTAAATTTAATACACAGCCTAATTTAATGAAAGCATTAATAATCACTCAATCAAAAGCTTAATGTTTTATTATAAGTAATAAAATCCAGATACTCTAAAAATCTTCTAGACATATTCTTCTTCTCTCTTAAAAGAAAAGAATCATAGAGGGGCCAGTAGGTGGCGTGGTGGCTAAGGGTGCTGGACTCCCACATGGCCAACCACAGTTCAGGTCCCAGACCTGGTGGCTTGCTTTCTCACCCCCACCCCCACTCCATCCCTCTCTGGTCAAATAAAATAAATAAATAAATAAAAAGTTAAATAAAATAATTTTAGGGACCAGCAAGTGGCATGGTGGTTAAGGTGCTGGACACTCCCACATGGCCAAACGTGGTTTGAGTCCCGGACCTGGCGGCTTCCTTTCTCCCTTTCCTCCTATCTCTCTCGCTCTGTGTCTCTCTCTCTGGTCAAATTAAAATAAATGAATGAATAAATAAAATTTAATAAATAATAATTTTTAAAGAAAAAGAATCATATTCAGGCAGGTACTGGATAAACTGAATTCTTTGTTTGTTTTCCCATGAAAACCAGAAGTGACACTGCAAATCTCTTTATTAATAGTACATTGCAGGGACCAACAAATAGTGCAATGATTCCATCACTGGACTCCCACGTAGTTGACCGTGGTTGACTCTTGGACCTGGTGGCTTAAAATTCATGCTGGGTATGTGTGTGTGCATGCCCAAAATCCCAAGAGGAGAATGGAGAAGAAGGGACTGTGGCATGGCCTTCCCTCCTGGAGGGTGATTTCTCACTTTCTGTCTCTTTGTCTCTCCAGTGAGCGCACCTATGCTATAGCAAAAATCTCTCTGTAAAAATCAAAACAAACAAAAAAGAAAAAAAAAAAGCCACTACATTGCAAACAAGCAGCTACAATCAAGTGTTAGTCAATTTTCTCTACAAATATGCCCCATCATTGGTCACTTTAAGCACTCTGATCATTTATGTATTTATTTTGGAGAGGTTTTTGCTATAGGGCATGTGTGCTCACCAGAGAGACAGACTGAGAGAGACAGAAAGAGAGAAATCACCCCTCCCCCTGGGGGGGGATGCCCACACTGCAATCCCTTCTCCTTGGTTCTCTCAGGATCTTGGGCACACACACACACACACACTCCTGGGGTGAGTTTAAGCCACAGGGTCCAGGACTCGAATCACAGTGGACTACATGGGAGTCCAGCAACATAGTCATTACACTAACTGCTAGTCCCAATCATTTATTTATTTAAAAAGAACATTTCTGATTGACTGATACAGGCAATAAGATTTTTACTGAAGTATCTATTTGGAATTTAATAAACAAAATAAATGACAGGCCTCTAAAACCCAATGTAATGTAAATATAACGTGATTTTAAGTGATGATATGGAAGTTAAGAGAAACCGATTTTACTTTTTAATTTCAAAGTAACAGGTTAACTATAGCTACTCACACTATAAAGGTCTCTTGTTTCTTCTTTCATTTTAGGGATCTCAAGAAGAAGAGCCCAGACTTCACCTCTGAGCTGGAGTGGGATTCCTTTGTAAATTCTCCTATGAAACTTAAAAGAAAAAGAAACAGAAGGTGACAAACTGACAAAAGTGTAAGAGTAGTCATTTCAACCAATGTCATTCATATTTGTTTAGTCTTTCATTTTCAAAGGATTCACACTAATGATACATTAACAGAGCACACAGAGATCTTCCTGACACTCTACTCTGTTGACCCCTAACAGAGTGCAGACATGGGAAGAGAACACACACAGACAGGAAGAACAGCCCATGCATCGGTGTGTACCCACCATCAGGGAAATGTCCCTTAAGCAACATGACAATCAGTGCTCTCGTTAGCTGTGAACATTTGATTTACGTCCCCAGTTGTTATAATCAGCCAGTTAAGCTCTGTCTACTCATCGACCCCTACCCTAGACCTAAAAGATTCTCCAAATTGCAGAAATAGCCTGTGCTTTAAGAGTCCTCATGGAATGGTTGTTTAACCACTAATCTCTTCCTTATCACTTTTTCTCTGGGTCTCTCTCAAACATGTGAAGCTCCTTCCATCTACTGGGTTGTTGGACAAGTCCTGGTGTATTTTTCTACAGAAAAATTGGTCATGGCTGTTTTGTTTTTGTTTTTGTCTTTTTTTTTTTTTCTTTTTTTTTTAGAGATATTTGATATAGGGTGTGTGTGCTCACTGGAGAGAGAGACAGCCAGAAATCACCCTCCAGGGGAGAGGGCCACACTGTAATTTCTTCTCCTCCATTCTCCTCTCAGGATTTTGGGCATGCACGCCCATACGCACATGCACCCAGGTGAATTTTAAACCACAGGGTCTAAGATTCAAACCATAGTCGACTATGTGGGAGTCCAGGGACGTAACCATTACACCATCTGCTGGACCTCTGTCATGACTTTTGACAACCCAGTATCTCATCTCTCAGTTCATTCCACCAGCAATCTTCAGTTCGCACTAACATGATCTTTTCCTTTTTCCCTTCCTCCTCCCTTCTTCCAACTTCTCTTTTTAATTCTTAATATTTCTTTAGAAAAACTTTGCTTTCTCTTAAATTTCATTAATCCTACCTGATCAGGCAAAAATAGTAATAAATCTCCACCCAGGAAAAACATCACTTTTGAATAAACTTAGTAATAAGTTTACTCAGTAACTTTTAAATCACTTAGTATCATCAACTCCTTGGGTTCTTGAAAATGACTGCTATTGTCTAAAAAACCTTAAGGTTTTATATACTTCTCCATCTTCTTAAAATTATATTTTTCTAAAAACTAATCAAAATAACAGGTGAACCTGGGCCAGGAGTTGGCATGGAGGTTAAGGTGGCTGGAGTCACATAGCCGACAGTGCAGTTTGAGCCCCGGATGTTGAGGCAGACGTATGTGTGCGTGTGCCCAAAATCCTGAGAGAAGAGACTGGCATGGCCATCTGCCAAGGAAGTGACTTCTTACTCCCCCAGCCCCCCATCTCTATCCAGTGATCGTACACACTCAATAGCAAAACCAAAAAACAGGCGGAACTATAGGGTCATTACTACATTGTGTATAATAACACTTTGAAACTTCAAAATAGATGTCCCAATAAATAAAATGATGAAATTATGGCAGAGTTTCATGGTATACATCTAATAACGTGGTTGAAAGTAAATGACAATGTCAAGCAGTTGTTACATTTCTTTTGTTATTGTTTTTATTTTGAGATAAATTTTTGCTGTTCAACCACTACCCTCTTTCTTAACACTTTTTCTTTGGGTGCGTGCACTCACCGGAGAGAACATTTGGTGTAGCTTTTAAAAAAACTTTATGTGGTTGAAAGTAAATGACAATGTCAAGCAACTTTTACTGTGAAACGCTAAATATTGTAAAAGTTGATTAAATGAGATAATGGCATACTTTATTTCAATTTTGTTCTTGAGGCATAAATGTAGTATCCCTTGAATTTGCAATTTCAGTAGACAGTGACTAGAACCATAGAAATTTTAACCTAGGCAATAGCTCTAACTAGAGGAATGTATACAGAAAGGCTATGTTGACTGAAAACTAGACCTGCAGTATTTCCCAAGTAGTGAACATTACAGCCATTAACAGTAACTGAGTCTGGTAAAAACAAGTGAATTTAAGCTTCCTTTTTCCTAAGGAAATGTGTAGTCTATTTTCATTTCTACGTTATAGTAAACTACTTTTTAAAGAAAAATCATATATTATAAGTAACTTCAAATGATCTCCTAAATTTCTAGAGTGAAGATTCTAGACTGTAAGCATCTGATACGACAATCAGAAAACATGGAAATTATGGCAAATGTGAAAAATGAAATTGTAATAACAAAGCAGAATATGCTGCTGGGTAAACATCTCCATTAGACTGATATTTTTATGACGACTAAAATAAGAACTCTGACATTTACTTTTTTTTTTTTTGGAGAGGTTTCTGCTATAGGGCATGTGCGCTCGCCAGACAGAGAGAGACAGAAAGCGAGAAATCACCCCCCAGGGGGGATGGCCACACCTCAATCCCTTCTCCTCCGTTCTCCTTTAGGGATCTTGGCCATGCACACACACACGCCCGGCATGAGTTTTAAGCCACCAGGTCCGGGACATGAACCGTGGTCGACTACATGGGAGTCCAGCAACATAGCCATTATGCTAACTGCTGGTCCCAGACATTTACTTCTTAAACTATATTACTTAAAAATACTTTAGATGGGACCAGCAGTTAGCGTGATGGCTATGTCGCTGAACTCCAATGTAGTCGACCATGGTTTGAGTCCCAGACCTGGGGGCTTAAACTTATGCCGGGCGTGTGTGCGTGCATGCCTAAGAGCCCGAGAGGAAAATGGAGGAGAAGGGACTGCGGTGTGGCCATCCCCCCTGAGGAGTGATTTCTTGCTTTCTGGCTCTCTGTTTTTCTCTCTGTCTTTCTGGTGAGCACACACACCCTATAGCAAAAACCTCTCAAAAAAAACAAAACAAAACAAAACAAACTTTAGACATTATTTTATTTCTTTCATTCAGTTATGTTCAGTAGTTATTCATAAATAATTATCTAACACCTATCCTAAAGTTAAATTTATATTTATGAAGAGATATAAAAATTATATGATTGAATTAAGAAACTAGACATTTTCAGACAAATAAAAAGCTTAATGGTCCCTGTGCTACCCAAGAGTTAAAATTAAAAATAAAGCACAGGAGCTGGCAGGTGGCATGGTGGGTATGGGCACAGGACTCCCACATGGTCGAGCACAATTCAAGTCCCACACCTGGTGGCTTGCTTGTGCTCTCTCTCTCTACTTCTCTCTCTCTTTCTTGCTCCCCCTCCTCCCCACTCTGGTCAAATTTAAACAAATAAATAAAGTAAAATAAAATAATTTTTTTGGGGGGGAGAGGTTTTTTTCGCTATAGGACGTGTGTGCTCGTGAGACAGACAGAGAGAGACATAGAGACAGAAAGCGAGAAATCACCCCCCAGAGGGGATGGTCACGCCGCAATCCCTTCTCCTCCATTCTCCTCTCGGGATCTCGGGCACGCACGCACACGCACCTGGAGTGAGTTTTAAGCCACCAGGTCCAGGACGCGAACCGCGGTTGACTACGTGGGAGTCCAGCGACATAGCCATTATGCTAACTGCTGGTTCCCAATAAAATAATTTTTTTTTAAATGAGGCACTAAAGGAAAAGATTGAGAAAGAAATATTGATACATTGTCATCATCACCTGCAGTAACAAACCCTCCATTAACTGAGCATTATTATATGCAGGAAACCATTCAAAACTATTACAGGTGGGGATGGTGGCATCCACCCTATGGCAAAAACTATTTACAGGTTTTTGTCTCATTTAATTCTATCAGCAACTCTTTAACTCCTTAATTATACCATCAACTCAATTTTGCCAATGTAGAAAGTGAACCATAAAGAGGTTAAAATATTTGCTCAAAGATAGATATAAGATATTACCAATTAGTATAAGATCACTGACTTGACAGGGTGCACTGTTTTGCCCAACTGGACTTAATAAAATACATGAATAGTGAATAAGAAAATATTAAGAAGATTCAAGAGCACAAAGCATTAAAATAATGCTAATATATGTACCTAAAATAATGCAGTCACATGTAGCAAAACAAAATAAAACAAAACAATCTGAGACTCAAGTAAAAATTTTGTTCCTTATTCAAGACTTACTCTGTAAGTATAATTCTATAAACATAAGATCATCCAAACAATAGAACACTTTTCAAGAACATGAAATTGACTGGAAAACCACATTTTAGACTTCTGCATGGCTCTTTAAAATGCACTAACTGGTCTTTTAATAATATTTAACATAATTTCTAATTTGCATATAATCATTGTACATCTTTGTGGGATACAATATGGTTTTCAGAGCACATACAGAGGGTGTGATATCAAATCAATAATATAAACATTTACTATCTCTAACATTAATACATTTATCATTGCATTATGTTGTAAAAATTCACTCTACTGGCTTTTTAATTTAATATAACGCATTGCTCTATAACCTGTTATACTTGTTTACCTACGCTCTGTCTTTTAATTAACTCTTCCCTCTCCACTGCATTTCTCTCTGCTATCCAGCTACTAGTATCTACCATTATACTTTCTACTCCTTACACTCCATTAATGTACGAAGACACTTGGTAAATTTAAGTAGATATATACAGAATTTATCTTTCATAGTGTGACTTATTTCACTTAGTTATTATATCTTCTAGGTTCATCCCTTTGGCCTCAAATGACAAGTATTCATAGTTTTTGGGTTTTTTTATGGCTGAATAGTATTCACTGTGTATATATGCCACATTTTCTCCATCCAATCATTGGCTGTTGGGCGCTTAGGTAGATTCTATATCTTATTATGAATAAAATGGTACAATAAACATGGATGCGCAGATATCTCGTCAACAAACTAACTTTCTATCTACTGGATATATATCCACTAGTGAAAATACTGGGTCAAAAGATAATTCTATTTTTAGTTTTTTGAGGAACCTCCATATTGATTTCCACAGTGACTATACTAGTTTACATTTCCACCAACAATAAAGTTTCCCTTTCTCTAGAGCCTTGTAAGCACTTGTTATCGTTTCTTTTTTAAATCATAGTCATTCCAACAGGAATAAGGTAAATACTTCATTGTAGTTTTGATGTGAATTTCCCTTATGATTTGTGATACTATATTTCCTCTTTTTTTTTTGGCCTCTTGTCTGCTCAGATCAATTGCTCATTTTGAACTGAATTATTAGGATGGAGCAGGGGAAGGTGAGCTGCTTGAGTTCCTTATATACTCTGATTATTAATCCTTCATCAGATGTATAGTTTGCAAATATTTTCTCTCATTCTAGAGCTTACCTCTTTACTCTCTGTTGATCATTACATTGCTATGTAGAAGCTTTTTAATTTGATGTAACTCCACTTGTCCATTATTTTCGGTGTTGCTACATATTTTAGAGATCTTATTTAAAAATTTCTGCCTAAACCAATATCTTGAAGCGTTTCCTCTGTGTTTTGTTAAAGTATTTTTTATGGTTTTGGCTTTTATGTTTACATCTTTGATCCAATTTGAGTTCATCTTTGCATGTGGTGAGAGATGGAGGTCCCACAAGGCCAACAGCACAGCTCAAGTCATCTTTGTATGTGGTGAGAGATGAAGGTCTAGCTTCATTTCTACAAATGAATATTTGATTTTCCCAGCACAATTTATTGAAAAGGCTGTCAGGTCAGCAGAGGAGTGGTGGTCAAGGCAGTTGGGTCCCACAAGGCCAACAGCACAGCTCAAGTCTTGGACATAGCAGCGAGAAAAACATGCTGGGTTGGGACCAGCAGTTAGCATAATGGCTATGTCGCTGGACTCCCACGTAGTCGACCATGGTTTGCGTCCCAGACCCGGTGGCTTAAAACTCACGCCGGGCGTGCGTGCGCAAGATCCCGAGAGGAGAACAGAGGAGAAGGGACTGCAGCATGGCCATGCCCCCAGGGGGTGATTTCTCGCTTTCTCTCTCTCTCTCTCTGTCTGGTGAGAGCATGCGCCCTATAGCAAAAACCTCCCCCCCCCAAAAAAAGAGAAAAACATGCTGGGCACAAGAACACAATGGAAGAAAAGAGACTGTGGGGAGGTCTGTGGGGAGATGCTTCCTTATTTTCTCTCTCTCTGTCTCTCCTCAGTGAATGCACACACTTTATAGCAAATTTATATAAATGAGTGAATTAATTAATTAAACTTCATAATGAATGCCTGCTTTTTACCCAGTACTTAGAAGGTACTATGGCTACAAACATGGAAAAGTCAGTGGACTTGAGCTTATAGCATAATGAGAAAGATATGTATGCAGATAACTATCACTTAAACGGATAAACCTTTATAATAAAACATAGTCACAAACATTGATTGCTATCAGAGCTGAGCATCGCACTCTAATAAGAGCGGCTGAGACAGATTATCCATTGGGCCAGGATGGCAAAAAGAGAGTAGGAGGCACACTGGTGTCTAGATCTGCAGAAGGCAATTATCAGTGGTGGTGAGCCCATACATAAAAGGACTCACACATTTCTACAGGAGAACCAGGAAAGGTTGGGGACAACGGTGTTGCAATTGAGGGCACTGAATTTGCTGTGGTGGGCACCTCTTACAGGTCGAACACAGCAGTTCTCACCCTGAGACTACGTTAGAAATAATGGAGGAAGGGAGGAATTAATTTGTGTGAGAGTTAGAAAAGATTTCCTTTAGAGAAAAATAACAATAAACTCCACACACCAAAATACATAGGAATGTGTCAGGAAAGAGAAAAGGCAGGTGAGAAGAGGGTGAGGATAATGATAAATCAAATGAAAATAACAATATCAATAACAACAGTTACCTAAACATTTTCTGATTATAAAATTACATTATATTATGTGCTTCAAATTAAATTTATTCCTTGTAATATTACTACATCTCTCAATAGGTAGGTGTTATTATTCTCATACTCATTTTAACAAATGAGAAAATTAAGAAGAAAAAAAAGAGCCAAAAAAGACAAAAAAGGAAAAAGAAAATGAGAAAATTAAGATGAAAAAAGGTTAAGTAACTAGATCAGAGTAAACTGTGGTATAAGAATTAAAATTCATTTGGTCCAACTTCAGAATACATAGTTTTAACAACCATGGTACAGAATTTCTATAAATTAGATTTTAACATTTTAATATCTCGTTTGAAAAATACCACCTTTAAGATTCTTTTACAAATCTCTTTTATGAGCTTAATATATAAAATCTTTAAAAAAAAAAAAGTTTGTTTAACACCTGCCTTTTATTTCCGGTATATCTGCTCATTTGCCAATACAATTAAGCAGTCTATTCTAGTCCTGTAAATACATTTAAAAATTCATCAACTAAAAAAATTTTCATCAAATGACTAGCACTGTTCTAACCTTATGGATCTAAAAGCAGGGATAAATCTGCCAAACCACATCCTTACAGCTGCCAGTGAGTAAACTTTTCAGCCCAGCAAGTCTGGCTCAATTATGTGGGGCTTTCAAACCGCAAGGGTACACCAGGAAACAAAGTGCTCTCTCTCGGCTGCTTATCCTCTTTAATGCTTTGCCATTTTCTTTAATCATCACTGTTCCATTAGCTCCTTTGTCACAGTCTTCAAGTAATACTAGTCTCTCAAATCTGGAGCTAAAAAAGTTTTAAAACATCCACAAGGCCCTACTGCCTTTTTATAACGACATTCTATTTCCTCTGACCTTTTACTGGCAAACACCCAAAGGGAAAGCTAGAATAAAAGCTGGTACAATTAAAGGAGCTCTAGAGGCTGGCCACAGACCCTCTCACTCATTGCTAACATGTTATATGACCTTAAAAAAATTATTTCGATCAATAAATTATATGCCTCCGTTTTCTAGTCAGTAAATAAAATGTTAGATAATACGATGTCAAAAGTTCTTCCATTACTTAACCAACAACCACTCCCCCCCAAAAAAGGTGAGTGTAGTGGCACTCAGAAGATATGATACAGCTTAATTACTATTATATCATAACCAGATAAAACATAATGATCTCCATGTAATGGAGATAACTTCATCAATAAACTATAGGTTAAAAATACACTACTAGAGTATATAGGACAGTTGTTGCTGCAAGAACACACAGACCACACAAATATATCTAATAGAAACTTTTAAAAATTAAAGCTTGGGGGACCAGCAGTTGGCGTAATGGCTATGTCACTGAACTCCCAGAGAGTCAACTGCAGTTTGAGTCCTGGACTCGGTGGCTTGAACTCATGCCAGGCATATGTGCATGCGTGCCCAAGATCCTGAGAGGAGAATGAAGGAGAAGGGATGGCGGCGTGGCCAACCCCCCTGGGGGGTGATTTCTCACTTTCAATCTCTCTGTCTCTCTCTGTCTTTCTGGTGAGTGCACGTGCTCTATAGCAAAAAAATCTCTCACCCCCCCCCAAAAAACATGTAAGACCTTGGGTTCTAACAAGCCAAATAGTCTCTACCAGAGCTACATCTTAATCTCAAGACATTTTTAGAATTTCTCTTATTACTACTATGCAAATGAAGAATCTGTGACGAGAAAATATACTTCCCCAGGGAATAAAAATTGATTCTAGTTTTTTACTTCATAGCGATTTACAAAGTATGTATGCACAGAAAGTAATCATTCTTTCTGAAAGTACATTCTGTTTTACACCAAATGGGACCACATATATCACCAAATAATTCTAGCATTTAAAGGAGAGTGCTTTAACATTATACATATTTAAAAAAAAAAATTCAGTTAAAACCTCACTTAATGGGAATCACATTAACCAGAGTTACTGTCAGAATAATAGCCTACTAGAAAGGCTCATTTTTACAGAGGCTCGCATACTTTCACAGATATATGTACCCTAGAGAAGAACATAGAGTCATATAACTGTACAAATATTTCACTAGACTGAATGTAAGGTTAAAATACGGATGTGATGCGTATCCAGTAGTTACCACTTGAACAATCTTTCTACACAAAGACCTAAGGTAAAGTGGTTGTCCACTTCGGGCCAATCTGAGAGACAGCATATTATAAGAGAGAGCACAGGTATTATAATTAATATTCTATTGATACTTTGAACTGATTCCTCTTAAAAATATCTTCAGTTCTAAACTTAATCCTGTAACACACAGTTAATAAAATTGACAATTCAAAATGAACTCATTCCTGATAAAACTAAAATTTAAAAAGGCACATGTAGGATGCTAACTAAGTATAATAATGATCCTCAAAATAGAAAAATGATATTAGTTCCATGAGCTATCCCATGACAAAAAAGATTTCCCTGATTAAAGTTTCACGTAAGTTAAGGTTCCTCTTAAAAATTCATACCACACGTGAAGGCTATAGTAAAGAAACCCTACTTAGTTTTATTTCACTCTCACTTTCCTGACATTATTTAAGCACAGAACTCTTTCTCATTTAATAATAAGCAACACTTACTGACTGCTATTGAATATCAGGCACTATCCTATGTGTTTTACATAAATTAACTTATTTAACTTCACAAGGATCCTTGTGGGTAGGAACCAGTATTACCTCATTTTACCAACAAGCAAACGAAGGCAGAAAAAGGTTAAAAAGATAGGTCGCATGGACAGTAAGTGGCAAGGCTGGGGTTAGAGCCCAGAGCAGTCTGAATCCAGTACCTGCTCTGAACCCTTAGGCTATACTGCTTCTGTGTGATACCAACTGGAACCCAGTGACTGATGCTCCCTGGAATGCTTGTTAACAAATGCTGAATATATTAATTTATATCTACACAAAAGGGAAAAAACAAAGATTACATAGAACGAACGTGTGAGAAAACAAAGATCCTAAAAATTAATTCAGTTATGTTTTCATGCTAGGACTACGAAAATTTTTTCTCCTTTAATATTTTTTTATTGCCCAATTTCCCTTAAAAAAATTAATAGTGGCAGTTAACATTTACTAAATGCTCACTATATGCAAGTACAAGGCTAAGGGCTTTCCATTCTTTGATGTGGGCCGTAGTGTGTCCATTTCACAGATGCGGAAACTGAGGCTTAGAAATCAGCAGTTCCTGGGAGCCAGCAGGTAGCGTGATTGTTAAGGGTGCTGGACTCCCACATGGCTGACCATGGTTCAAGTCCCAGACCTGGTGGCTTGCTTTCTCACTTTCTCACTCTCCCTCTTTTGCTCTCTCGCTCTGTCCCTCTAGGGTCAAACTGAAAAACGAGTAAATAAATTAATAAAGTTAAATAATTCTAAAAAAAAGAAATCAGCAGTTCTTAAAACGTAGTCCATGAGGTCAACACTATTTTCAGAGGACTAAAATGTTATTTTCCCCTTTCACTATGTTGATTTTTTGCACTGAGCACAGAAAAGCAATGGTGGTAAAACTACTGGCATCTTGGCACAAATCAAGGTACCAGTAGTACTGTGGCAGGATTTTTCACTCCGTGGAAAAAGGTCAGTTTTACTTAAGCATATCCTTGGATGGTCATCAGGCGGCGTGGTGGTTAAGATGCTGGACTCCCACGTGACGGAACGTAGTTCAACTTCCAGACCTAGCGTCTTTCTCTCTGTCTCTCTCTGGTGAGTGCACGTGCCCCATACTAAATAAATAAATAAATAAATAATACTATCTAAGCCAGCCAGTGGCATAAAGGCTTAAGGCAGTTGGATTCCACATGGCCAACTGCAAGGTTCCAGTCCCAGACCAAGTGCTTGAGGAGTTATTTCTCACTTCCCATCTCTTTCTCTGTGTCCCTCTTTCTCTCTAACTCTCAGGTGAGCTCACATGCCCTATAGCAAACTTAAAAAAGGAAAAAAAAAATCCTTGGGCAGGCCCTGTAGTCTAGTAGTTAAGGAAGCCAGATTCCATCTAACCAACTGGAGTTTGAGTCCCAGCCGCTGCAGCTTGAAAAAAAAAAGGAATCAAGCCAGACACCTGCGTATATGCCCCAAATTCTGACAGGATGGAGAAATGGACAAAGGACTGCAGCATGACCATATCTGATCAGGAGCTGGCTTTCTCCCTCCCTCTCTGTCTGTCTCTTTCTTTCTCTGGTGAGTGTACCCACCCTCTAAAAATTAAAAAGAAAAAGAATACCCTTGATGATGCAGTAAAAACTACTAATTTTAATAAATTTCAACTCATGAGTGCAGGTACTTTTAATATCGAGAGTGAAAAAAATGGAAACTGGGACCAGCAGTTAGCATAATGGCTATGTCGCTGAACTCCCACATAGTCGACTGCGGTTCGCATCCCGGACCCGGTGGCTTAAAACTCATGCCGGGCACGTGTGCGTGTGTGCCCAAGATCCCGAGAGGAGAATGGAGGAGAAGGGATTGCGGCGTGGCCATCCCCCCGGGGGGTGATTTCTCACTTTGTGTCTCTCTGTCTGTCTGGCAAGCACACGTGCCCTATAGCAAAAACCTCTCCAAAAAAAAGAAAAGAAAAAATGGAAACTACATATAGTACTTTGACTGCACCTTGGAGTACAATGGTTGCCTCAAGAAAAAGTACTAACTGGGGCCTCATGGTGACACAGTGGTAAAACATGATGCTGTATGAGGAGGATCCATGTGAGAAAGTTCTGGGTTTATCTCTGAAGACCTTGAACACACCAAGTGTGTAGGTATCCATAAGCTAGGACTGGCTGGAGCAAGGGATGGATCATGTCACAAAGGACCTGCTCGGGCTGCATATTTCTTGCTCTCTCTCGGAAGAAAAAATAAACGTTAAAAAAAAAAAAAAAAAGGTACTTATAAACTGTTTGAATCACAACCTGAATCAACTATGCTTTTTTCTTATGGAACACCATTATTACTTTAAAGAACAACTGACTGGCCAACTATGGTTGTTCAGATTTGGGGTATTTTTCTCAAAAAACTAAAGTAAGTATGCCACTTAAAGGAAAATAACTGATACAGTATTGGATGACACTGATAACTACAAAAATTACAACTTTGGACAAGTTTCTACCAGGAACTAGATACTTTCGCTCTATTTGAAAACTTTTTTGATAGGACAGGTAGTAATATTAATGGATGTGTGTGTTATTTCTTTTAATTGGCTTAAAACTTAAATCCCATGCAGGGCAAAAAGATTTAAGGTGAGGTCTGCTAGCTTTTAGAAAGGGAGATTTCTCCTATCTCATGGAGTTTCAGAGGCCAGCCCTGTCTGTCTGCCTCTCTCTCTCTGTCTTTCTCAGCAGTGTGACATGTGGATATGAAGCCTAGAACCCCCTGTTGATTATGACTCCAAGGGCAGCCTACCTCAAGATGAGCCAATACTGTACAAGGAACAGAAGAGATGGAAGAAACAAAGACACAGGTGACATAACTGAGCAGTTGTATTAACTCACTCCTAAAACCCATCCTCTCTCTGGACCTTCCAGGATAGACTTTTAATGGTTGAAAACAGTATAAACTGGGTAATACCTTATTTACAACATAAAGATTACTACATGAGGCATCCCACTAAATTAAACTTTCAAAACTGAGTGTGAATGTAGCACTTACAATTAAAGAAAAACTTTCACTGCGAAAATCTACCTTGAATTTTTACAGGTTCATGTGGAAATGGCATTATATTAAATTACCTTTTCAGTGTTCTTGTACTTTTCCCATCCTTTTAGCATTTTCAACCATTTGGTAGTTCTTTCAATTTCCAGGTGCTTTTGCTAAAATAAAATTGAAATTCATTGTTAATGTGTATTCGAATCTTCTTTACCTATAAATTACAAAAAAGAAAAAATTCAAAGAAAATGCTGCTAGAATAGGTCTGCTAAACAATATCATTTTAGATAGAAAATATCCTATCTAACTTTTTAAAAGTTGGGTCAAACTGGAATTGTATCAATAGTATTCACAGCTAAAACTAAGATTCACTGGAAATGCTCCATTTAGGTAAAAAGAGACTGTTAAAATTCCTCAATACTTAAAAACTAATGTGAAAATCTTACCCATTCTACAAATTTAAACAAAAATGAAACTTTAAAATATTTTGAGGTACTTTTTATGAAAAAAACAAAAACATGACTTCAAATTCAATTCTTACTTTTTGTATTTTTAGCACACTACTGTTTTTGGCAACAAGATTTTTTTAAGAGGAGAATTGGGTATTTCTATCTATCTATCTATCTATCTATCTATCTATCTATCTATCTATGGCATGTCATATGTACCCAGCACTATGCTAGAAAACAATTTTATAAAAATAAATAATAGTTGCTGCCCTAAGGAAAGTTCACTGTGTGCTAAGGGCAATGGACATGGAAATGCCCAGTACTGGGGCAGGTGTCCTGGTGCAGACAGGAACAGAAAGACCAAGGTCACAGTAGAAGAAACAATCAAGTCCACCTAAGTGAAGAATCAAGTCCTAAGTAAATAACTGAAAGATTACCAGGGATTTTACCAAGTGCAGTGTAAGAAATACATTATATCTGGGGTATCAGCAGTTAGTGTAATGGCTATGTCGCTGAACTCCCATGTAGCCGACCACGGTTCAAGGCCTGGACCCGGTGGCTTAAACTCACGCCGGGTGCACGTGCGTGCGTGCTCAGGATTCCGAGAGGAGGATGAAGGAGTAGGGATTATGGCATGGCCACCACCCCTCCCCGGGGATGATTTCTCGCTTTCTGTCTCTCTGTCTTTCCGGCAAGTGCATGCGCCCTATAGCAAAAAAACTCTAAAGAAAAAGAAAAAGAAATACATTATACCTGAGCTCATTCAGCACTGCTTGAGGCTGACAGCAGTTCCAAAGGGCTTAACAAAAGAAGCAGGGTACAATGACACTGCCAAAAGAGGCAGGGGCTTGATGTCACACTAAACTAAAATTTAGGGTAAAGCTGGAGAATGGGAAAGGTGAGATAGAAAATGTTATTACTCCTCACTTTTTAGTTTCCAGGAGGGTGGTTATCTTTTTTCCCTAAGTACTTGGGCCTGCAAGTGTAGTAAGCATGTGAATAAAAAGCAATGGAAATAGAAGATCACACAGAAAGGACATAGCTCTCAGGGTATATCTGATGTTCGAGGATAGATGCTCAGACAATCTCGTGAGGTAGGTATGATTATCCCCACTTTCAATAAGGAAATGGGCAAAAATAGGCTTAGGCACTTGTCCCAGTTCACCTGTCTAGTTAGCAAAGCCAGGCAGCTTGGCTCCAGGCCCTGTACTATCTGAGCCATCGCTTCTTCTATCTCTAGCTTACACGCTGTCCTCTGCCCAAGGTGAGGTGACTGCAGTTCCTGGGTGAACAACAGCTTCATTCTGACTGCATTGTCTGCAGCCCGCCCTCCACAGGCAGGCACTACGTTGGCCATGGCATATGCAAACCACCCATGTCTTTAGAGCTAAAAGAAGCATAGAAACCAAAGAAAATCCTGACTTTAAGAAAAGATTCTGACCAATGAGAATATCTTTATAGAATTTTATTTTTAGTCATGCTCTTGAAACTTTTTAATTACTTCTTACTTTTTTACATTTTTGATAGATTTTTCATAATAAGAGATAATCACTTGTGAGCAAACAATACTGCGTTATAATTCCCATTATTCAAAAAGCTAAGCAGATTCTTCATTATATTAATAGTGATAAAATGCTGCAGATGGTTTCAGAAATATGTTTAATTTTAAAACTCAGTGGGGCACCAAAATCTAATTAATGTTTCTGCTAAATGTGACTTTAGAGAAGGCCAAGCTGCAAAAAATTAAGATTGATCTAAGGTGCCATTTGGTATTTTTTTGTTCTTCTGCACTTCCTCCCCTGAGTTCTTCAAAGCATAATCCCCTTTTCTACCAACAGGAAAACACCAAATAACTCAAGCCAACCCAAGAGTATAATAACATATACTTTGCCAGGAACAATCCTGCTGAGATCTCACAGGTCTCTTGATATTTTTCATTTTTATGACTATGAATTTTCAACAAATCACTTTAGGAAGTACACAGTAATTCTTTTTTAAGACACACTTCGGTGTTCTAATGCTTAGCATATCATTTTAAATGTTATACATTCTCATACTGCAAGGACAGTACACACACAATTTTAAAAAACATTAAGTGTGCTTTTCTTTCCCCAGCTAAAATACACATACACACACATATATACAGATGTGCACACACACACTCTTGGGAAAAGTTCCCAAGCTATAGTATAGTATTTTTTTTTTGGGGGGGGGGTTTGCTATAGGGCGCGTGCACTCGCCAGAAAGACAGAGAGAGACAGAGAGACAGAGAGACAGAAAGCAAGAAATGCCTCCACGGAGGGGATGGCCATGCTGCAATCCCTTCTCCTCCATTCTCCTCTTGGGATCTTGGGCACGCATGCACACATGCCAGGCGTAAGTTTAAGCCACTGGGTCCAGGACTCGAACTGTGGCCAGCTACATGGGAGTTCAGGGACATAGCCATTACACTAACTGCTGGTCCCCCAAAGCTATAGTATTTTTAAATTACTTACTAGTAGTTCAATCAGTGTTAAATGTTAACTCTATAGTTAACATTTAGTTAACTATCAGTTCTACTACATCAGACTTCAATGCACATGAATGTTTTTCCCCCTGACTCATGAGTCTGCAATTCATGGATAAATGTATTTTCTCACCAAATGTGATGAAGCTACTATTCTAGTAATCATCTTGAAGTAAGACGCAACTGGAAAACATGTTACAAATATGAACTTAAATGCCCTAGAAAAGTAGGCTAAGGAACACCATCTGCCCAGACTCAACAATACCAAGACAAAACTAGAATATGACAGTGTGTCAGAATCTCCAAAGTTCTACAGATACTTTAGACTCAACCTATCTAAAACTGTTTCCCCAAACATACTGCTTCTGTATTACCCTCCTGCTCTGTGACATGAATTAACAGTATCACTCCCCACTAAGTCAATCAAACTAGAACCTTGAAGGTGTTTCACATCTTCCTTCATCTTACATTGCACGCCCAAACTATACTTTGCTGGTCCCTTGCTCGTGCTTCCATGATGTCCTTTGACCTAATTCAGGTAATCATAGTTTCCGCATGAAAAGATCTCCTAACTAGGACCCCTGTCTTCAATCTCGCCTATACACTGCTACCACAACTTTTAAAACATGCCCCAGTTTGAAATCCTTCAATGACTACCTATTACCTGAACAAAGTTCATTCTTAACACAGTGCACATGGATGGTCCGGTCCTTCACATATAGCCTCAATTTATCTTCCAGATGTATTCCTGCTACTTTTATGACTGGACCACCTTGACCCATCTGTCATTCCCAACACACGATGTTTTTCATGCCTCTCTGATCAACGTTTGCTCTCTGTCTGCCTGTGATGCTCTTTCTCACCATCATCTGGCCACATCCTATGCTTTATCTAGACTCGGGTAAGGGCTGACCACGTAGTCTAGTAGTTAAGGGAGTCAGATCCCACATGGCTAATTGCAGGGTGTGAATCCCAGCCCTACAAGCTTGAAAAATGTACTGGGTGTTATGTGTGCATATCCCAAATACTACAGAATAAAGAAATGCTAGAGAAGGGATTGTAATCTGAGCACACATCATTGGAAGGGGTACTTTCTCCTTTTCTCACTCTTTCTCTTCTGTCTCTAGCAAACACACACATCCCTCTGGCAAATTTAAAACAAACAAACAAAAAAGGAAATACGAATTGAAAACAAAAATACTCAGGGCAAATATTTATCCTTTCTAGCCTTCCCCTCTTTTGAGATCATTGGTTGTAAGGATTATTTTGTTCAGTGTATTATAATCCATTACCATCACTATTCTTTTTGAAGCCAAAAGTGTCTGATTAGGCCAGCCTGCTCATTAGAGATCTCTTCCCTATAAAGGGGTCCTTCTGGTATGTCCTGTGATACCTTTTATCACTTTGTTTTCTGCCACAAAATGGTTCTGGGCCACCTTATACTTTCCATATCCCACACCTGGAATCAGGCATTACTTTAAGAACCCATGGCTCTTTCCAATGTGGAATGGTATTCAAAACCCAAGGTCAGGGTACCAGTTGTGCTCTTCACTGCAGTTTTTAAACTGTATAGCATACGCTGACATAAGAAAATTCTACTCCTCTCAGAATGAATGTCGAGACAACACATATGTAAAGGAAAATAACACAGAAGTCTTAACTGTCATCCTCTGTTCCTTCTGTTATCTCTCCATTAATGTTACCAGCTAAGAAAACAAAATATTATTGTGTACTTTTCTTCCCATAGCTGTTTTCAGTGAAGAACTAAACTTCTATTCAAAGTTTACTACATGATACTCTACTGTCTTAAGTTGATTTCACCCCCAATTCAGAATTGGCCTCTCTTATTCAAGCAAGGAGGGTTTAAGGAGTAAAACCAGAACTGGTATCTTGTTACTTCTCAACCTCCAGTGATCTGACACCAGAAAGAGAGATATACTTTTAAAAATTGGTTTATTTTTTAATCACTATGGAGAACACACATCAGAAAGAGAGGGATAGAAGGAAAGAGGGAGGGTGGAAAGAAAGAGGAAAGAAAGAAAGCACCCTTCGCAGGGCTCCGACACGCTGGGTTCCCCTTCCTCTAGTCCTTTAGTCAGCCAGGATCCTGGACACAAGTGCGTGCACTCATGTTCTGCAGGCCTATTAGGCCAGGACCTCAAACCACAGTCAACACGTGGCTTCCAGCTCCACCGTTGAATATACTGAGCCATGAGACTATATTTAACCCTCTGTGGGGCCAGTTGAACAGTAAGCTTTTGAGCACTGTTTCTTGAATCACCCACACACCTTGTTTTCTCTCTGGGCCAAGGTCTCTCCCACTACTAACATAATTAATAATTCAAATATGGAAAGCTAAACATATATATGCAAGAAATAAAAAATCTCAGAACTTCGCTGAAGTTTATGTCTTCAGATACTTTTCTCTTATTTGAACATTAGTATAATAGTGCAATATACCAGAAAAACATTTGTGATCTCTGCCCCTGACCTCTGGCTTCTAAAACTCTTGGAGTTTCCTGGGTGATAGAAGCACCTTTTCTTTCAAATGAGAAGATTCTTGGTGGGCTCCAGATCAGCTCTCCTCCTACCCACTGGGAAGGGGAGAATGGCTGAAGACAGAGTTAATAATGGATCATGCTTATGTAATGAAGCCTCCATGAAAGCCACTGAAATACAGAGTTCAGAGAGCATCGGGGGTGGTGAGTGGGTGGGTAGAGGCTGTAGGAAGGTGGCAGACCCAGAGAGGGCATGGAAACTCATGCTCCTCCTCCATACTTGCCCCATGCATCTTTCCCACTTTGTGTTCCTGAGATGTATCCTTTAATGGTTATGTTGCTGGACTCCCACGTAGTCAACTGTGGTTCGAGTCCAGGACCCGGTGGCTTAAAACTCATGCTGGGCACATGTGCATGAGTGCCCCAAATCCCAAGAGGAGAACGGAGAAGAAGGGATTAGGGCATGGCTATTCTTCCTGGAGGTAATTTCTCATTGTCTCTCCAGTGAGCACATGCACCCTATAGCAAAAACACTCTCTCAAAATATTTTTTAATTAGAAAAAATAAATGAATAATGAGACCTGAACAAGAGCAATTTCAGGACCAGTCCCATAGCCTAGTGGTTAAGGAAGCCAGATTCCACATGGCCGGCCACAGTTTAAAACCCAGTCCAATAACTTGAAAAATATGCTGGACGTGTGTGCATGTGTGCCTCAAATCCCAAGTGAATGAAGAAAAGGGATTACTGGTATGGCCACACCCCATTAAGGAGTGGTTTGTCCCCCTCCCCCTTCTGTCTGTCTGTCTGTCTCTCTCTTGCTCCTGAGCACCTGTGCTTTCTGACAATTAAAAAAAATAATAATGAATAATAGTAAGTAAAGCCTTCCCTGAGTTCTGTGGGTCATTCTATCAAATGATCTAACCTGGGGTGGGGTGGGGGCAGGTTGAGGCAGGTTGATTTACTGTCAGATGGACAGGTGACAAGCTGAAGCTTGCAGTTGGCATTCGACATGGGCAGTAGTATTGGTCACTGGCCTTTCACCTGTGGAGTCTGCACTATCTCAAGTGTCAGAACGGAATTAAACTGTGGGACAACCCATCAGTGTCCACTGGCTTGGTGTGGGGACAAAAACCCATGCACATCTGCGTAACCAGAAGTGGTCTGTGCTCTGTGCTGTGTGGAGTGTGAGAGTAGGAAAAACAGGTTGTTGCTTTTCCATCTCCTACAGTGTGTTTGTTTTTCATCTCATACAATTAGGATACACAAATGAGAATGAAGTTGACAAGAGTCACTTATGCCTAGACCTCACCAGCAGAGGGCAGGAAAGGACAAGAAGTACAAGAAAGAAAGTCTCTTTACAAAACACCTTGACATTGGAAAGGTCATGTACTTTGACAAAGATTCAAATCGTAGACAATTAAGATACAGTTTTTCACAGATAGAAACAGACTCCAATAGTCTAAGCAGCATACAAAACACTACACTACAAGTAGCAGCTGAATCTGTGAAAATGCAGTTTTACATACCTTTTTCTTCCTTACTAAAAACATCAATAAGTTCAAGAAAACAATATAATCCTTTACTCAAACTGTTCTCTGTAGAGTAAACATGATTAAGTGGGTTTGTGCCATTGTTTAAGTGATGAAGAGAATCCAAAGAACTTCAAAAATACCAATGCTAATCCTCTTGAGAAAAGGACTATTTATTGTCCCTCTTTCTGTTTTTAAATTAACTTATTTCTTCCATTAGTAACTTAGAGAGAGAAAAAGACAGCAGCTCTCACAGGGTCTTCAATCCCACAATCCATCCCCAGCTTCGGGCAGCCCTGGATCATGGGCATTACACACCTGGTAAGTTCAGGGAGGCCTGAGGACAAGAATCTAGAACCTTCCTATGTAGGTCAGCCTCACAGAGCATCACATTTTACCACTGACCCACCGTCCAGCAACCAACCCTATCTGAAACACACAACTGACTTATGTAAAATAATATATTGGTTGGCCAGTTGGTGGTCTGGTGGGTAAAGCTGCTGGATCCAATCTGGCCAACTGCCTGGTGGCTTAAAAAATACGCCAGGTGCATGTGTGCATGCATCCAAAATTCCAACAGAAGAGAGAAGAAGGGACTGTTGCACACCTATCCCCCCTGGGTGGATGCTCGCTCGCTCTCGCTCTCGCTCTCGCTCGCTAGCGCTCTCTCTCTCTCTCTCTCTCTCTCTCTTGCATTAGTGTACTAGTCTTCCCAAGTGGCAAAACATTCATACATCAAGTATATGCTTTTGTAAAGACCGTGGACAGCATGTCTATAATTTCAATTAAAAAATATACGTAAGGGGGCCAGCAGATGGTGTGGTGGCTAAGTTGCTGGATTTCCAGATAGCCAACGGCCGTTCAAACCATACACCTGGCAGCATGAAAATCACATCAGGTGCATGTGTGTGTATGTTTGTGTGCATGCAAACGCACATACACCCAAAATTCCAGGAGAATGGAGAAGGGATTGTGGCATGGCCATCCCTCTGGGGTGTGATTTCTCACTTTCTCCTCTCTCTATTTCTCTTCATCTCTCTCTGGAGAGTGTGTGAGCCCTATGGCAAAAACCTCAGTGTGTGTGTGTATGTGTGTATGTATGGAGAGGGGGGTAAGATATTTTATATAAATTTAGATGATATAATATATAACATAATATATTTAGATGTTTATATTTTATATATTATATAAATTTAGATGATATAAATA
>NW_006159757.1:2122829-2132078 GCF_000334495.1 Tupaia belangeri chinensis | reverse complement strand
CTGGGACTTGAACCATGGTGGCCTACATGGGAGTCCAGCGACATAGCCATTACGCTAACTGCTGGTCCCTATATATTTAGATCTTTAAATATTATATATATATATATTTTTTTGTTGTTGTTGTTGTTATTGTCTATTTCTACTGGATTGTTCTTATCAAATTAATGTCAGAGTTTGTTCACTAGCACTAGGCAGTCACCACAGAATTCATGAACGAGAAAAACTGAGGGAATATTGAAATAAACTAAAAAAAGTGTCTAGCCTTAGACTGTTTTGCATGTGGTCGAGGTTTCCATCCTACTTTGAAACACCAAAACGTTGAGAGTCATGCAATATAAATGTGGTTTACAAGAAAGGCTATATGAAATCTGTCAGTAATCTCAGAACCCTACCATGATCCCTTAAAATAAGACTGACACATGAATATAAGGTGTCTTAATTTTAAACAAAGTAGTGTATTAAGATGTGCTCAGATCACTTCTCAGTGATTCACATTACATTAAATTCTCTGGAATAACCAATTAGATCTAAGCCTACTGCATTGGGCAAGAGGGCTTTTACTACAAAGGTAAGTCTCTTAAAAAATGAATAAAAGATTAAAAAAAAAAAAAAAACCCTCAAGTATGCATTTTCCCCGAGCTCTGCTTTAGACTTATTTTCTTCACTGCCACATTCTCAAATCTTCTAAATCACTGGTTTAAAGACTTTTAGACTTCCTGGACCAAAAAAATTATAAAATAGAAGTCAAGATTGGGCTGTCTGATTTTTACTGTGCCAAATACGGATATCATTTGTTCAAAAATACCTTCAGCTCTTCTCTCTCTAATTTCTCACATAGAAGACACGGTAACACTTGAAAGGACCATCCCTGCCAGTCTTCAATATTTAGTGTGGTATATTCAGTGAGGATACTTAGTGTGGTAAAGTTGTACATTCGTTCGGACATTCAGCCCACACTTCTTGAGAACGTTACTACGTGCTGAGCACTGTCTTAGGGTGGGGACACAGCAGTGAACAAACAGATAAAACAAAAACAAAACCCAAACGATCCTCACATAGGCTACCTAAAGTGGGAGAAACAGACAAAACAAAGAAAACACATAATATGAAAAATAGTATTAAATGCTAAAAAGAAAAAAAGAGTTGGGAGGAGGACAAGAAGCAAGGGAGGAGGGCAGTTCCCAATTTTAGATGAGACTACCAGAGATACTCTTATTCTGAAGGTGACATTTGACTAAACACCTGCAAGAAATGAGGAACAGACCCTTAGATCTAAGGGGGATTGGGGGGAGGAGGGGTAAGGCAGGGCAAGGAGAAAGCCAGATGAGGAAGAACCCAATAAAAGGCCAAAAAGAAAGAATATGGCTGACATTCTGGAGACCCTAAGGGGCCAATAAGAGGGCAAGTGAGGGTGATAAAGGGTGAAATCAGAGAATTAACAGAAACCAGATCATAATAAGCCTTGTAGGTCACCTAAGTAAGGGCTTTTCCTTTACTGTGAGTGAGATGGGAAGCCACGGTAACATCGGATCAGAAAGGGGCATAATCTTGGGACCAGCAGTTAGCATAATGGCTATGTTGCTGGACTCCTACACAGTCGACTATGGTTCATGTCCCGGACCCGGTGGCTTAAAACCCACGCCGGGCGCGTGTGCATGTGTGCCCAGGATCCCGAGAGGAGAATGGAGGAGAAGGGATTGCAGCGTGGCCATCCCCCCTGGGGGGTGATTTCTCGCTTTCTATCTCTCTGTCTCTCTCTGTTTTTCTGGCGAGCGCATGCACCCTATAGCAAAAAAAAATCTCTCCAAAAAAAAAAAGAAAGGGGCATGATCTTACTTTAACAGGATCATTCTGGCTGTATTGGTGAGCAGACAATGGGGCAGAAGGGAAATTTAATAAGCAGAAGACGGGATGCTCCACGAGAGATTAAAGTGGACCAGGAGAAGTGGAGATCATGAGAAGTTTTCAGATCCTCAATACTTCTTTTTCTCCTCTATGAGAGAGAAAAAACAAGAGGGAGAGACAGAGCTGGGTATTTCTGACAGGGCCTCACTTTATCTCACTTCAGCCTCCCAGCTAGGGCTATGGGCATGTATAACAGTGCATGGTGTGTTCAAGTTGGCCCAGGAACTGAATCTGGGCCTTCCACGTAGTGGTCCTAACCATGTGTCCATGTGGCCTGGCCCTGGATACATTTTGAAGACAGAGGTCACAGGATTTATTGACAGATGAGATGTGGGATATGAAGGAACATCAAAGATAGTTTAGAAGATGTTAGTCAGAAAAACTAGAAGAAAGGAGTTTCCACTTCCTGAAATGGGGAAGTTTACTAATGGGACATATTTGAAGAGGGAAACAGCAACTCCAGCTTGGAGTTCATTAGACACTTAAGTATACAGACAAGGCAGACACCTAAGTCTATACACTGAAGATGCATGCAATGACATACAAGTCTAGGGGCCAAGAAGCCAAGTCATCAACACATAGGTGGCATTAAAAGCCAAAGATCACCAAGGAAGAAAGGAAAGTATGGTAAGAAAAGCCTTAAGCTGTGAGGTTCCCAGACGTATAGAGATTAAAGCAAAGGAAGAAGCAGAGAGCACTGAGAAAGGGCAGCTGGTAGGAGATGAATAGGAGGAGAATATGGATTCTGCAGGTCTAGGAGAAAAGATTTAGAGGAGGAGACAGGAACCAACCATGTCAAGTGCTCCTGCTAAATCAAGAGAAGACAGAGCTAACTATTTGATGTAACCACATAGAGGTAATTAGAAAGCAATGTGGTGGGGAGGATAGAAGGGAATAAGAAATCTGACTGGTATGGGCCAAAAAAAAAAAAAAAAAAAGAAGATGGAGAGAAGAGAAAAAGAATAAAAAAGAATACAGATACCTTTTAAAGAGTTTTGTTATAAAGAATCAGGGCAGCATCTGAGGAGGTCAAAAATTGGGGTCAAAAAAATTTTTTAATGGGACTAATAATAGAGCGAAGTCTGGTACAATCCAGAAGATTGTGATTATAGAGAACCAAGTAGTCACAAGAAAATTCAACTCTAAGAAGTGCCTTTAGGGATCTCTCTATACGTAAAATGACAATTTTTATCTCCATCTGTAGGTTTTGTAACAGTTTTTATTTCCATGAAATTTTTATTTTAGAAGGACTTTCTAAAATGTTTTTCAAATTCCAATTCTCAATTCACCTTCATGTTTTGAAAATCAGCCCCCTCCACCAATCAAACATACAAACAGAATAATCCTGACCAATACCCTCATTTTCATTCTACAATTTATTTTTTATTTTTTATTTTTTAACAGAAAAAAAGAGGAGAGATTCTGAGCAACCTTAAAACAATCAATCCCTGGGGCCACCAGGTAGCATAATGGTTACTCTACTGGACTCCCACATGGTCAACAGTGGTTCAAGTCCTAGACCAGGCAGTTTGAACACATGCTAGGGACATGTGCACGTGTGCCAAAAGGAGAATGGAGGAGAAGGGATTGCTACGTGACTATCACTACTAGAGTGATTTCTCTCTTTCCCAATATTCTATCTCCCCTCGGGCAAGTGCACCCACCTATGGCAAAAACCACGTATCCCTAATTCTTATGCACACCTAGATAAGGAGCTGCTTCTGGGCTAAGTATAATAGGAGAGGTTACAAATAGTTACAGGTTTACTATATGAAACTTCTAAGTCCTTAAAATGTTAATGTAGTACTTATTTGGCTACATAAACACTTTTTATTGTTTTTTTGTGGGAAATTTATTAAACTCTCATGGAACAGTTATGTTACAAAGAGCCTATGGCCTAGAACATGCTTTATTAGCCAGAGGGCACATAACAACCACCTAGCAGCTTTTGTAAGCTCACTGGTGCAGGCTGCTGCCTGGAGAGGCTGACTTTGCAGCTGGAAGTGGGGCCTGGGCACCTGCACTCCTCAAGGGCTCTGAGCACATCCTGCTGCACACCTGGCCTGGGAGCTCCCCACTGAGAATGGAAACTGCTCTCTCCCCTCACCTTCGAGGATCTACCAGATACTCAGGAAATCACCTAAAATTACTTCACAGTTAGTTTACTTACTTTCCTAAAGTGATAGAATTAGGATCAACTTCTGCAATGACAATCACAAAGGTGGTCTATTTTGTTCCTCTAATAAAGGCAATTCATCAGTACCTATGAGAACTTAAAGAGCAGGACTTACCCGTTCCACAGCTGCATTATGATTTGGGAGCTCCTGCTCACTGCAGAGGAAAAACAGTACATGTGACACCACTGAAATTGTAGCACGTGTTTAGAAATCATATACCAATAGGTACACATGAGGTACAGCATTTACTTATCACACAGAGCCAACACTGCTTCCATTCCACTGAATTCAATATAAAACAGTAACTACTGAGTAACAAAATGTCCCCTATCTTCCAGTCTCCAGACCCATGCCTGTCCAATACAGGAGCCACAAGCCTCTGTGGCTATTTAGTTTTAAAGGGGAATTACAGTTACATAAAATTTAGCAGTGCATTGCTCATTCTCACTAGCCATGGTGACATGCACAGAAGTCGTACAGCTAGATGGGTGATGGCTAGTGGCTGACATATTGAATGTTCCATCACTGTAGAACATTCCACTGGACAGTACTGCTCCAGACCAGCCGTCTGCATATGGTCAAGGTAAATATTAAAACAGTTAATAGTCTGGGCTTTGTGGACTATACAAGTCTTTTCACAAGTACTCAACTCTGATGTAGTGCAAAATGAGAATGTAAAGCGAAGATGGCTTTATTCCATAGAACAGTGACAAAAGCTGAATGAGGCCCACAGGCCATTTGCCAGCCTCTATTCTGGATCACCACTTCTATATTTGGTTCAAACTGTGACCTATAATAAATGACGACTTATAATTAGTATGAGGAGGGACAGCCCATAGCATACTGGTTAAGCTCTGTGTATGAAAAGCTGGTTCTCACATATCCCTCCAAGGTTTGACTCCTGGCTTCAATGGCTTGAAAAATACACCAGGGGTGTGTGTGTGTGCTGTGTACACGTGAGTGCACACACATGTGCACACCCCCCAAATCCCAACAAAACAGAGAAGGGAAGGAAAAGAGACTGCCACAAGATAATTCCCCATTGGAGGTGCTTGCTTGCTCACTCTCTTGCTCTCTCTCCCTGGCAAGCATGTGCATTCTCTGGCAATTAAAAGAAAAAAGTTAGCACAAGAAAAAAAAAACTACTTTCAATAAATTTGTGAAATAAAAACTACTTTTGACTTTTAGTCTGAACAACAGAGGCTGTTTCATTGTCAAAACTTCAAGATGATTTTTGAAATATTTTATAAGAAATAAAATTCCTTTCTTCAGTAAAGTACACGTGTGATATCATCTGTAATAAAAAAAATTCTGAGACACTTGTATTAACTGTCAGTAATATAAAAACAATGTGCTATTCATAAACAAAGTTACGTGCTTTAAGTTGCTTTCTCAGTAGTATTGTTTTGGCCATGATCCATATATATTCGTGCCTTGTTTTCTCATAAGACCAAACAATGCCACTTTTAAGAGCATGAGACATGAGTATTCGAGAGGTGAGTATTTCCACAAGTACTCTTTTGCTACTCTGAAAAGTCCTTAGGTGAACCATTAAGCCAAAGCAAGAGAACTGACAAAAAAAGTCTGATAACCAAAAATGATCTTAGTCTAAATCCCTATTTTACAAATAAGAACACTAACACTTTTGCTTAATCACACAGCCTAATACAGAGAAGTTCAGCACTATGTAGTCCAGTGGGAACCTATTAAAAGACACAATCTTCGGATCATGCAGTACTATATGAAGAAAAGGGATGGAAGACAAGAAACCCATGTGCAAGGAGACAGAGAGTGAGAATAAATGCAAAAGACGTCAGATCTTATAGATGGATGGCTGAACAAGAAAGAAAGTGGCCTAATTTCCCTTCACATTTTCTTGTATGATTTCTTCATATGTGATCCTTGCCTACAAAATCTGCTGTCTACACATACTAATTTCCTCAGGTCTCTGTGTTGTCATGAGTCATTTTCACAGCCTTCTGAGAATACCACTCCTTCAGCCTGAGCAAGAACTCCATGTAATCTCCAGCATGCACATGTTGGTACGCTGAAGGAGCTCAGTCTAGGTGGCTGAATGAAAGTATGAACGAAGGATGAAAGCATGCCAGCATGCGTGGATGCATCTTCACCTTGTCATATACATGTCCTTCAAGTGGAAAAGAAGAAGAACCACCTCTGAGTGCAGAGTTCCTCTAGGTCAGCAAACTACGGCCCAGGGGTCAAATCTGGCCCTCTATATGTGTAAATAAAGTTTAAAGGAATCACTAGCATCCTCATTCATTTTGTACTGTCTAGGGTTGTTTCCATGCTACAGAGTTTAGTACTTGTGAGAAAGATCCTTCGGCCCACAAAGCCAAAAATATTTAATATCTGACTCTTCATAGAAAATGCTTGCTGATCTATTTTCGAGAATAAGGTTTGAAGGGCACTTAAAAGTTGCTTAAGGAAAACACAAAGCGGACAGCAAGTAGCCACATCTCACAGAACACAGCAAGTGCACACAACAGCATAGGCATCTCTGGATAAAGAGGAACTGGTTATTACTATTAGAGTGCCTGTGCCTATAATTTCTCAACAGCTCAGATGGAATATATCCATAATTATAAGATAAACTTTCATTTGGTAACTTGGTAAAATCAGTTAACTAGATTTTCCTTTTGTTTTTGAAGTAAATTTTATCCAAGTTTAGATTTACTCAAGTCAAAATGTATAAACTCGGTAGAAAGAGTTCTCAAGTCCTAGTAATCAAAACAGATATTCTTTAAAAATGAAAACACTTTACTTACATAAAGCAATACATGTATGTTGTCATAGTAAACTACAGATAGTCTGCCAAATTTAATAAATGTATGCATTTTGATAAATAGGCAGAAATCTGATGCTTAGTATTAACTTTATCTTCTCTATTTTTGGTGCAATTTCCTTCTAATTCCTCTATTAATAATTCACACCTACGAGCGTTATCTAAATATCAAGCATTCTTGGTTGAACAGACTAGTAGCAGGATTCTTTCTGATGAAAATGTTTAAAGCTCTCCAACTTCTGAAGCGAGCTATAACTCTGCCTTCTGCAGCTGCACCTCCATCACAGGAACGCCACCTGAGGCGGCTGCCCCGCTGCTTGTCCGGGACATAGACACTGCTGTGCCAGCATTAAGCCGGGTCATGTGGCAACGTCTTTAACACTGACTGTGAGATCTGTTATAAAACCACATTACTCGTATGTGTTCATTACTGTTGCTCCTTTATATACCATAACAAGTCATCTAAGTTTCTAAATCTATAACTAGATATGAACTCAGCAGCCTTCAGAGAAGACTATAAAGTCATTTTTTGCTATTTTATCATATTGACAACTAAAACCCAGTTTTATTGCAGAACCACTCAAAAATTACAAAGAACTAAGGCAGTAGAAAATAATGCTCTTTTGATCAAAGGTGTGACAAGAGTAATATCTGAATGCCTATGTCAAGTGACTATTAAAAAGCACAAAAAAACTCCACTCCACAGTGACAAACAAAGAAAGTCACCAGCAGTAACCTCTGGAGAAAGAGTCTAACTTAAATTAGGCATTGTAGCAAAAATCATTGACTCTGGTGAAATTTAATAAAGCATAATATTATAATAAAATCCATTTCTGTGCCTCATTATATTCATTGTGCTACCCTCTTTAGGACTGCATCATGGAATCAAAAGAAAAATAGTGAGATAGTATAAGAACTGGTATAAGAACTTTATTTTTCAAAGAACTTGTAAGCTTAGCTATCTTAGTACATATCTCAAAAAAAGTGATAATTTCACACCATATCCTTCTTTTCGGCTCTCTTTTTCCCCTTTAATTTTCATTTCAGGCATTTCAAAGCACTTATCCTGTATTTCTCTGAGTAAAAAGCCAAGAAAGCCAGCAACATTCTATACTAGTTTAGAACACAGGCTCTGTGGTGAGACTGCCATAGTACACAACCCAGAGCTGACACCCACTTCAATTGGCCCTGAGCAAGTTACTCGGCCTCTCTCTATCAATTCCATCATGTTAAACGAAAAAAGGAGGGGGAAGACAAAAAGAGAACCTACCCTCAATGAATTTTTGAGGGGAATAATAAGCTACTCCAAGTAAGAGAGTTTAGAACAAGGGCCAGCAGATGGCGTAGTGGTTATGTCACTAGACTCACACATGGCCGACCACTGGACACAGTGGCCTGAAAATCACACTGGACGCATGTGCGTGTGTGTCCAAGATCCCAGAAGGAGAATAGAGAAGGAATTGCAGCATGGCTATCCTCCCAGGGGGTTATTTCTCACTTTCCCTCTCACTATCTCTGTCTCTCCAGCAAGCACATGTGCTCTATGGCAAAAACCTCTATTTATAAAAAAAAGTTTAGAATAATGCCTGGCACACAATAAATGCTTAATAAATACTAGCTAATATTAGTAAGTAGGTTCTTGACTATTTCTCACTGGAATCATCTCCAGTACCAAAAAGGCATATTTAGGACCATTCCTGAAACCATAGTCACAGGCATTCTATTAAAAATAAAGAAAATCAATAAAATAGGAAACCATAGAGACATTATAATCTACAATGTTAACTTTCAATCTATGTGACTTACTGTAGAAAACCAAATCTATCTGTGACTTTGTAAACAAGGTAATCAGCATCTTCCCAAGGTTCAATTTCTGCACCTTCTCGTCCCTAAAATAAGGACAAAAAAGTGTTAATAGAAATGTATAAAGCCAATTAATGTTTTTAAATAAAAAGACCAAAAAACAAAGCTTTATTTATGTATTCCTAACAAAAGAACTGGAAATAAGGCATTATTAGCCTCACTTCATTTTTTTTTTAACCCAAACCATCTTTGGCACCACTTCATAGTTAAGAATTACGGTGGATACTATATGTTAGCAGGAGCTAGGATGTGGCTGAGCCTTGATCAGATCAGAGTTCCTGAGAGAAGCCAATGAGGAAAAAAGACCAATGGAGGTTAAAAAGTCACTGAAGGAGCAACTACCGAACTTCAAAAGTTTTAGAATGAACATGTCAAAGAAGAAAATATTTCTTGCCTTTTTACATAAACTTCTCAAAAGAGTATGCTATATACCTGATCTCTAACAACCAGAAATTATTCTTGCCAAAGTAAAAACCGGCCTTCCTGTCAGACCCAACGGAC
>NW_006159757.1:2096670-2122798 GCF_000334495.1 Tupaia belangeri chinensis | reverse complement strand
TCTTTATCAACTGGATCTTTGAAGTGGACTTGTCAGTACTGCTCACCCCCATGATACCACCCTCTTCCATTCTTCTTCTGATAGCTTTTTCATGGGTTACTATTGATTGCTGAGGTGCTCAGAATTTTGTCAGGCCACTGCTATTCTCATTCCAAGTGTCAGTAACTAGTCAACTATTAACTAATGCTGAACAGTACAGAAACCCCAAGTGAAACTTTCTACATTAATCACTCAAGTCTAGACTCAAACACCCCACTGTCTTGTAGACACCTCAGTCTAAGTAACTGTCTGCTCATGGGTTCTCCTCCAAGTAGACAGTGAGCATACTGTAGGCAAGGACTGCTGGAACTCATTTCTATATTGTAAGTCCCGTAAGTCCTCACACAATATCAAGCTAGTGTTACCTGCGTGGGTGAAAAAATGCACAAGAGTACGAACAGATGGTAGTGCTACCACTTTTAAATTAGTTAAGCAGCGAAAAAGGTTAAGTTTTTCATGGACTGCACTAAAACTTAATCACAACAATGAGAAACTGTCTGATAGCCCAAGCAACCAATATAAAAATGAACTTTGGAAAGTTGAAAACTCCCTATATGCCTCCCTAGAAGCAGGGCACAGTCCAGATGGCTTTCTATAATTTCATGTTCCTGTTAGTCTCACAAATAATCAAAAAGAACACATACATAATTACATGCAACAGACACAAATATAAAACATGGCATTCATAAATCACTGCTACAATTCATTATAGACCTTAAGAGTTAAGGTAATAAAATAAAGAGATGTGTAAATTGTCAATAACTAATTTTCTAGGACACCAAAAATCAGATTCCATACTAATATAAGAATAAAATGCTAATGGAAATTAGATATAAATGTGTAAATGCAAAAGCTACAATCCCTAGTAAATGTGTACAAGTACATATTTAATTCTACACACTCACTAATTCAAGTATTTATTGAGTACTCAGTATGAGTCAAGAACTATTGTATGTATGGAGGTCAGAAGAATAAATCAAACGAGAGAAATTCCTGCCTTCAAAGATTTTACATTCTAGAAAAGAGAGCATACAACAAGCAAAATATAAGTAAAATATGTAATACATTGATGTAGGGGCAAGTAGATGGCCCAACAGTTATGTTGCTGGACTCCCACAGGACCAGCCACAGTTCGAGTCCAAGACCTGGAGGCTTGAAACTCATACCAGACATGCATGTGTGAATGAGGAGAATGGAGAAGACTGCGGCATGGTCATCCTCCCTGGGCGGTGATTTCTCGCTTTCTGTCTCTGTCTTTCTGGCAAGCCCATACATCCTACAACAAAAATCTTCCTGAGAGAGAAAGAACATATAGATATACATAAAATATACTATATAGAAAGATAGAGATAGATAGATGTAATGAGTGTTATAGTTGGGAGGCAGGGGACACAAAATGTCTGGGGCTGAAGAAAAGGGAGAATGAAACATGGTGAGAGAAGATCTCAATAGCATTATAATATTAGATAGTATTTGGGTAAAGATCTGAGCAACAGGGAGGCATGAGGCTACCCAAGATATTAGTGTTCAAGGCAGAAGAAAGTGTGAAGGCCCTGAGTCAAGAACAAGCCTGGAATATTGTAGAAACAGAAAGACACTAAAGTGTCTGGAGAGGAGGAAAAAGGAGAGTGAGAATGTGGAGATGAAGTAAGAGAAAAAAGATGGCCACTATGTTCCTAAGCCAATACTGCTTCTGTAATTCAAGCTATCCTAAAAGCAAATCCACTTCTATTTATATGGATTTTCTAATAAAACTTACTCAAAGAGTAAATATAGATACTTACTCTGTCATATTTAGCGACTATTTCGGCTCGTTCCTGGGCAAGTTTGAGTGCTACATCCTGGTCTGAATCTGTGGAGAGACCAAATTTAGATGACTTATTCAAAGAATCATAAAGTTATTTATGAAATTAAGATTATTAAAAAAAATACTAAAATAACAAACTGGCAAAATCAATCATAGAAGGATGAGATAAGTATCTCTAACTACAACTTTGGAATAACAACATATCTACCATTTCAACAATACATATGACATTCAAAAGAAAACATATTCATTAACATAACAAACTTAGAGACATGATAAATCTTTTCCTCAAAAATCTATTTTGGGTCTGGTCTGGTGGTGCAGCTGGTAGCAAACTGAACTGCAGTGTTGGAAGCCACAAGGCCGATGCAAGTTGGGATCTCTAGGCTGGCCTGAAAACACGATAGGCATGCACACATATACCCCAAATCCTCACAAGCTGGAAGGCTGGAGAAAGGGGATCATGCTACACAAGACCCTGTTAAGGACGCCCACTCCCGTTCTCTCTTTTCTCTACATACACATGTGGATTCTACTATGAATCAAAAAAATTTTTTTGATTCTAAAATTTCATAGAAATGAGTACTGAAGAAGAAACTGAAACTGAAAGCTCTAAGCTTTCAGAGAAAACCACTGGCATAGAAGAGAATAACCAAAAAGACTTTTAAAAAAAAATAAGGTAAATTCTCCACAAAATAAACTAGCACAAGGTATACTTTAGGAGTTAAATATATACGGCGAGAGAGAGAGCTGACCCCATAAACATATTTAAAAATACATAATTTGTTTTATTGCCAATAGACACATGTACTTGCCAGAAAGAAAGAGGTAACTCCCTAATGGGCATGGCCATGCCAAATCCCCTTTCCTCCATTTCTCCAGCCTATCAGGACTCTGGGCACCCAGACACCCTCAAGCCACTGAGGCTGGGACTTGAACCATGATTCACCATGTGGGATCCAGCTTCCCTTGCACAGGATGTGCTACAAGGCCAGCACCCCCCACAAAGTATTTATCTTACATGATGAAAATAATCATATCTTCATTTAGCCTTCCAGGTCCCTATATCAATTGCCTCAATTACTATAATCATCTCCTAACCGATCTCTATGCCACTGGTTTAAAACGTACACGTACATATACACACAAACACACACCCTTTCTTATTGACAGTAGGTGTCTTTCAAAAACACAAATCTGTCAACAGCGGAGATTACAACTTGAAAGAGTATAAATATGATTACATATCCTGAGTACCAAAAATAAAAATAAAAGACCAATGTATAAAAGGCATCTCTGATCGAGAAGAAAAAGACAGGGACCAGCAGATGGTGTTGCTAGACTCCCACTTAGCTGACCACAGTTCAACTCCAGGACCCAGTGGCTTGAAACACACCGGGTGCATGGGTGTGCATGCCCAAAATCCCCGGAGGAGAATAGAGGACAAGGAATTGTTGCATGACCATCCCCCGGGGGATGATTTCTCCTTTCTGTCTCTCTCTCTCTCCAGCCAGTTCATGCAACCTATAGCAAAAATTTCTCTCTAAAAGGAAAAGAAAAGAAAAGAAAAGAAAAGAAAAGAAAAGAAAAGAAAAGAAAGGAAAGGAAAGGAAAGGAAAGGAAAGGAAAGGAAAGGAAAGGAAAGGAAAGGAAAGGAAAGGAAAGGAAAGGAAAGGAAAGGAAAGGAAAGGAAAGGAAAGGAAAGGAAAGGAAAGGAAAGGAAAGGAAAGGAAAGGAAAGGAAAGGAAAAGAAAAGAAAAGAAAAGAAAAGAAAAGAAAGAAAAGAAAAGAAAAAGACAGTGTTTCAGGAGAAACCTGTGCAAAACTCTTGAGCAAGAAATTCACACAAGTAACAACAGCAGCAACTATATTAATGTTCTTACTAATTGCCTGGCATATGGTAAGATCTGCCAGGCAGCAGATACCACACTAAGCACCTTGTGATATTTTATCACATTTAATCCTCACAGCATTCAATGATATTCAATGATAGGTGGCATGTCACTATTAATTCTATCCCAACAATAAAAATGAAACCTGAAGATTTTAAGAGACTTGTCCAAGGTCAAACCGTCAAACCTACTAAAGAACAAAGCTAGGCTCTGAATCCAAACAGTTTTGACCTCATAAACCATGATTTTTCTTCTTTCTTTTCTTTTCTTTTTCTTTCTTTCCTTTTTTTTTTTTTTTTTTTTTTTTTTTTTTTTTTTTTTTTTTTTTGGCTAGAGGGCATGTGAGCATGCCAGACAAATAGAGAGAAGGAGAGGAGAAGGTACTCCTCATGGGGAATGGTCACACCACGATCCCTTTTCCTACATCTCTCCCTCCTTTGGGGATTTTGGGCACAGGCTCACATGTTTCTCAAGGCACCAGATCCAGGACTCCTACTCAGGGGTCAGCCCTGTGGGATTCAGATTCCTTAACTACCACACCACAGAGCCAGCCCCATAATTCACAAATGTAACAACTACTTCATAAAAACTTCTACTAAAGGACAAAAAAAGGATTTCCAATTATAGATGGTAGATAGCGCACATACTAAAATCCCACTAAAATGACATATAGGGGTTCTTAAAATCCCTTCCCTCGAAGGCCTGACCAATGGTGGTTCCTGAAGAGAGTTAAGGATGAGATTTAAAACCTGGGAAACCAACAGATGATGCCTAAAACTGAAGAAGCACGAAGTGGCAATATCGACTTGTTACCACCTAGCACTGTGGAAGTGGAGAATCAGCCCTGTACTAGAGACTGGTTACTGCCATGCAGTGGGCAGTGAGGAGGGGGAAGTATTGGAGCCACCTGTTTTCATAACAAGTCTTACTGAATCTTTAAGTCAAGTTCAGCTCTGATAAAAAATAATATCTATATTCAAAAACGAAGACATGGAAGAAAATCAACCTCATTAGTAACTAGGGAAATAAGTTTTAAATATTACTTTGTACCTATCTCAGAGTAATAAAAAAAAAAAAGCATTGATTTACTCAGTGTTGACCCCAGCTTGAAGAAATTTGCAGTAACTTACACTGAGTTATACACATATAAAATCTACTGGAAAGCAACTTGATAATATTTATTTTAAAAATCTTCAAAAAAAGGATATCTTTTACTCACAATTCTACCTCTACAGACTTATGCCAATGAGATAATCAAACAAGCCTGAGGTTGTTTCTAATAGTAGAAATAGCAAAATGGGAATGTATACAATTTTTAGGAAAAAAAGTCACTGCTTTTTCAGTTAGATCAGACAAAATTCAGTATGTTAACCTTCAAAGGGTAACAGTGAACAAAGAAGTAAACAGAATGGTTCAAAACTATTAAAAAAAATACAGAATAGTGCTCAGATTTCACTAAGACAAACAGAAGATTGAGAAAAATCAGCTCAGTTATGTACATACTCATTATCCTATTTTATTTTAGACGTATAAGCTTTTGTCAATTCTTTTTGTTCCCTCTTCTGTTGCCTAGCTTTAAAATATTACACTCATACTTCTACCAAAGATTACGAAAAGCAAATTAATAGAAATTAAATTCAGGGGGCTAGCAGGTGGCATGGTGGTTAAGGGCACTGGACTCCCAGATAGTCAACAGTGGTTTGAGTGGTTTGAGTCCCAGACCCGGCAGCTTTCTTTCTCCCTTTCTTTCTCTCTCACTCTGTCCCTCTCTGGTCAAATTAAAATAAATAAAGTTAAATAGAATATTTTTTTTAAAAAAGAAATTAAATTCAAACTTACTAAACTCCATTTCTATTATTAGAGCTGCTGAGCACAAATTTATTTGATGATGAGGTCAAATTCAAAGAGTCCTTTCTGAGAATGTATTTTAGACCAGTTCTTCCTGCTACAAAGTCCTAGGAGTTTCAAGTATAACATAACATTGAACCACTGAAGCAATGAAGAACACAACAGTAACAACCAGAAACTATATGCAACTGGGAAATGACAAAGCAAAGTATCCCAAGAAAACATCACTGTGACAAACTGTAAGATACAAAGCTTTACAGATTTCATCATGAGTCTAGAGATTTTCCAGAAATGAAAACCTAATCACATAATAGAGGTCTTACTGGAATTGGATAAGACCACATCCTGATTTTCTGAGAGAAAGATGATGTACTCTCACATGAGCAGAGAAGATGATTCTAAGTTAAATAAATAAATTCTAAATCTCTAAATTCACTTAAAAAATTTCTAGTGTTAGTATTTCTCCATGGAAAGAAAATTTTATAATTTTAATGAATGCATTCAAAAAAGAGCAAAGATTTAAAGTCAAACTAATCTTAAAAATATAGCCAAAATAAATCTGCCTTTTTGAAGAGACTAAATGGAAATGCCAAATTGACCCCAGTAATGAGTTTAATACTCCACATTGGGAGGCAATACAACCATCTAAAGTAAGAGGCACTTTCCTTACGAAGGGTTTGCTATAGTTATGTTTCAAACTTTCTGACTTGCGGTTGAGAAATGTATTAAGAACTCCACTGGAAGCCAGCCACAGTGACACTGCAGTGCAGAGCAGTGATGCTCCACAATGCTGAAACTATGTGCTGAGGAGTCCCCAGGTCTCCCTGTACACACCAGGCATGAAAGTATGCCCATGTACCTGGCTGGCTGAACCTGGGGGAAGATGGTGGCAAAAACGTCTTTGTTGAGAGAACCAACCTACTTCTCACTCACTCTCACTTCACCACCCCCAAAAAATAAATAACCTTAAAATACAAAAAGAATTATACTGGGGCCAGCAGGTGGCAAGGTGGTTAAGGTGCTGGACTCTCACTTGGCCAACTGTGGTTTGAGTCCCAACCTGGCAGCTTAAAAATCACATCAGATATGTTTGCATGCACACCCAAAGTCCCAAGAGGAGAGAGAATGGAGGAGAAGGGACTGCAGCATAGCCATCCCCTTTGGGGGAGGTGATTTCTCACTTTCCCTCTCTCTGTCTCTCTCCAACAAGTACACAAAACCCATGGCAAAATATATAAATAAAAGATTTACACTAAACTAATTTCTTGGGTTTCATCTTGATTGCTTATTTAGGAATTCCACTGAAAGAACAAAGACTTTGCACAAAACACTGACCACAAATGATATCAACAGCTGTCTTGTGTCTATGTATGGGTGTGCTCAAAGTTCCAGGCACCTATTAAACAATGACAGCTATGTTAGTGGGTACTTACATCATATGTCATCAAATAAGATTTAACCAGGTCATTATCCCATCAATTCATACTACATTTTCTGCTTTCCTTGCATGATAAATCTACAATTGATAGAAGTTTATTTGCAAAAATATGGTTTGAAATACAGTAACTTGTTGCCAAGACATTATGGTGATTAAACTATAATTCAGTATGGCTGTTACAATAAATGTTGCTGAAGAAAATCATTAAAAATAAAACCATGTGAAATTATACGTGGTTCAATTATCTTAAATATCAGCTTTCTTACTTCACCAGTATGCTAGTTTTTTTAAAAAATCATATTATTCAAGCCAAATTAAATCAAATTATTTTTGCTAACTTTATTATAGCAAGTTTCCGAAGAGGCACATTTTAAGCAGTAAGGATCAGAACATGTTTGGATAGTCAAGAATATAGCAAATACTCAAACATATAGGAAAATTTCTATGGGCACAAATATATATATAAAAAAAATGACAACTTTAGAATTCTAAGAAGCATTCTACAAATTAACTATACAATTTTAAGACCTCTAATTCTATTTAAACCACTAAGAACTCTTTAAGAAATCAGGTATGCTCCTTAGCTATATACATTGTTTAAAAACAGGCATTATATTTTAACATCACTAAATTAATCCCAAATTGTAAAAATCAATTCATACAAAGTCACCCAATCTCAAATTCAATCCAATGTAACAAAATTGACAGGTCAATTTTTCTAGCTTACATTTCCAAGGCGAGTATTAAATAGTATCAATTGTAAAAGTACTTTACCCTTTGTTAGACAATCGGCAGGGCCTTGAGAAGTAACAACAGCTTCAGTCCTCATAGAGTGACTTATCTACTTCAAGATTTCATTATTATTGTATAGTTCTCAAACACATAGAAAGCATTAGGTATTGTCTACACATTCTACAACTGAAAAGAAAAGCGGAAGGCAACTCTACTTTAAGCTATTCAAGAAATAAGGACAAGAAAGAAAAAGTCTGAGATGCATTCTGTGTTCTTCTAAGAGGGGAAAAAAGATCTCACTGTGGTTACATGGGCTACGGGCGTCCGAACAAAGATGATATTTGTTGAGAGTGAAAACATGTCTTCCAGGCTAGATCCCAACTATGAACCACACCAGCCTACACCCAGCATTCCATAGAACAACAAACAGGGCTTTAAACAGGCAGCCTCACAACATGCCTTAATCTGGGGCTTCAAAATTAGCCACATTCTTAGTACTTTTAACAAAACTTACCATGGAGTAGCAAAGAAATAATTTTTACATAAACATTAAACTCAAGCTAAGCAGAAATGCTCTTCTCCTCAAATACGTTTTTTTACCTTAACAGTTTTCAATGATAAGTTTTAATGTGAAAACGTCAGCCCTTGTTTCAGATAGTAAACAAATACAGGCTAAAGCAATGGTTTTGGACATTTTCGACAAACTCCATATAAAAAGTGAAACAAATGCTTCATTGCACAATATATGTAAGTACTGTAGGCGGGCGCTGATCGATTTCCTATTCTAATTATTCTCTCCTTCCCTTCATTGTTTCTCTCTTTTTAAAAAGTCGGTAGGTACTCACAATTTTTGAAACCACTTTGCAAAAATAACAGCCCCATTAGAGGCATGTTTATGAACATTAATTACGCTTAACCAGACACTGAGGAATTACATTTATGTACAGCTTAAGAAAACTGAAACAGTCCATGAAAGCAAAAGATCTCAGCAATTTAGAGAGAGGGGAAGTCTTAAGTCATCTACCAAGGGATCACATCAAATGATCAATACTTCTAATTTATTAACTAGAAGATAATGAAGCAAATTTTCATAGTTCTGAGGAAAAAATGATCTAGAACTTGGAATTTATGCCAAGTATAAAGAACAACAAAAAAATACTTACAGACATTACAAGGTATGGTAAATCTAAAGAATGCCTCCCACCTCTTTAAAAACAATTAAAAAGTCCCCATTTTAATCCAAGAACTTGTGACTGTGGTCTCACATGTTTTTTAGATGTAATTAAGCTAAGAATCTTGAGAAGGGGAAATCATGGTGGATGCCACAGGTGGGTTCAATGTAGTCACAAAAATCTCTACGAACAGGAGGCAAAAAGTTCAAAAGAGGACGCAGGAGGTATGACAGTGGAGTCTAAGGTCAGTCACAGGGATGCGAGGAGGGTCACCAGCCAAAGAAAACTGGCGGCCTCCAGAGGCTAGAGGCAAGGAAACGGATTCTCCTCTGCGGCTCCAGAAGGGGAACCAGCGCTGCTGACATCTTGATTTCAGTCAAGTGAAACCGATTTCAGACTTCTGATCTCCAGAACTATGAGAAAATAAGTCTGTGTTGTTTAAAACAGGAGAAGTCTGTGGTCATTTGTTACAAGAGCATGAATATATGCAAAGCCAATAGTTTATTGCCTCTATAACATTTCTTTGGAAAAAACTTTTTTTTTTTTTTTGGAGAGGTTTTTGCTATAGGGCATGTGCGCTCGCCAGACAGACAGAGACAGAAAGACAGAAATCGAGAAATCACCCCCCCAGGGGGTTGGTTACGCCGCAATCCCTTCTCCTCCATTCTCCTCTCGGGATCTTGGGCATGCATGCACACGCGCCTGGCGTGAGTTTTAAGCCACCAGGTCCAGGACACGAACCGCAGTCAACTACATGGGAGCCCAGTGACATAGGCATTACACTAACTGCTGGTCCGGGAAAAAACCTTTTTTGAGACTATACTACAGAAAAACCTAACAACAAAAAGAAGTGTCAGAGAGTATCTCCTTGACCAAATTTTGGGCAGACTCCTCGGAGCCCTCTTGTCAACTAGATCTCAACCTTGGCCCATCCTATCTTTAGCCTGCCTAGTCCAGCTGTAGCAAGAATCTTGCTAAGGCAGTTCAGTGAGAATCCCCTCACCCTTGATATCTGATCATCCTTGCTAAACAGGAGGCAAGGGCAGGAGGAGACTTCTCTCTCTCATTTAAACAAACAAACAAAAAAAGCACAACCTCAAAAACCCTTTCAGTCTCTTTTCTTTCCCCCACTAGTGTGATAATCTTGGAAAAAATCATTTGGCTTCCTTCTTGTTTATATTCCTTGGAAACAACAACAAAATATCCTGATCCTATCTGTAATTATAAAAATAGTATAAGTTATCACAGCCATGAAAAGGGCTCAGCCAATGACAATGAGATACATGAAAGAGCCAATGCCTTAACCCAAAAGCCCATAGAAAATTCCCAGATTTTTTTCTCTACAAAAGCCAGATAAGCTCCCATATACATTTTCATATTCCTCTAGTTTAATATACATTGTCTGATTTAGTAAGAGCATTCAAAAGAAATCAACTAAATGCTCTTTAATTTTAACTTTTAATTATCAACATAAATATGATTTATACCCCTTAATTCAAAATATTTCTTATATCACTATCAGCATTATTATCAATATCCCCATTATATCATGCTTTAAATTATTCATTTTTCAGGACCAGCAGATTGTGTAGCAGTTAGGTCACTGGACTCCCCTGTAGTTGACCGCAGTTCAAGTCCCAGACCTAGCGGCTTAAAACTCATGCCGTTCACGTGTGCGTATGAGCCCAAAATTCCAAGAGGAGAATGGAGGAAAAGGGATGATGGCATGGCCATTCCCCCGGGAGGTGACTTCACATTTTCAGTCTCTCCATAGAGTGCACACGCCCTATAGTAAAAGTATCTCAAAAATAAAAATTCATTTTTTAATTTTCATTAAATTGGCCAAATACTGTCTCACACCTAAGTCCAACTGCCAAATAAAGCAGTGTTAGTGGGGCTAGGCAGGCCTCCTCTCTCCCCACAGTGACCCCAGGGCCTTTTGCTGCTTGGCTGGATGACCCAGCACATTCTCTGCTACTCTGTCCTCTCTTTGGTGACTGCATTTGTAATGCTATTGCTCAGTTACTTCCTTTCCAATCAGTTTCTCAGTTGCCACCTCCACCTCCCATTCAGAGTCCCACAGTTTGCCAAGTCCTGCTTCTACAAAGTCATCTTGGCATCTTTACTATATCTCACAGTGCCTACTACATGATAAGTGCTCACTAAATATTTCTGAAAAGGATTTTAAAAACTGCTCAAGATTGGGACAGCAGATAGTGTAATGGTTACATTGTTGGACTCCCACATAGTCAACCAAAGATCGACTCCTGAACCAGGTGGCTTAAAATTCACGTCGGGCGGTGTGTGTGTGTGTGTGTGTGTGTGTGTGTGTGTGGGATTTCTCTCTCTCTCTCTCTCTCTCACACACACACACACACACAAGAACACACTATAAGCCCTATAGCAAAAATCTCTCTTCAAAAAAAAAAAATTACTCAGGATGAATGACAAAACTGAATTATTCAGACAGGTAAGTAATGTATCAACTAATATTTCAAGTTAAACTTACTATTCCAGATATACCTTCATTGCAAAAAGTCACTAGAATCTTAGTTTTTCTGAGGCCATAAGGTGCTGGACTCCCAGATGGCCGATCGCATTTTGTTCCCAGACCTACTGGCTTGAAATTCACAAAGATGAATGTGCGTGTGTGCCCAAAAATCCCAAGAGGAGAATGGAAGAGAAGGGATTATGGTGTGTCCATCCACACCCCCCCCGGGGGGGGGTGTTTTCTCACTTTCGGTCTCTCAGTCTCTGTGTTTCTCCAGCAAGCACACATGCCCATGCCCTACAGCAAAAATATCCTAAAAAAAAAAAAAAAAAAAAAAAAAAAAAGTCTTAGCTTCCCTTATAAGCAGGGACTTCAAAAAGTTTGTTTAAAAAATGAAATTAAAATACAAGTTTACTTTCATGCACTTTTTCATTACACATTTCTGATGAACTTTTTGAAGACCCCTCATATACTCACTTTTTATTCTGTTAAGGTGGTACTTAAAATTTAATTATTGCTCTAAAAAGTCACAATCTATTTTTTTTTTCAAGCACATCTGACTGTTTACAAGTCCTTCATGAGAGGAAGGATACCAGAGGTGATCTGTTGTGTCTGTGTTCCAACCTACTAGCTCCGCTCTCCTCTATCCTGCTCCCAGTTATTCATGGAACTCCACGGTCTTGCCTTCTTCACTGAGGGGTTCTAGTCACTTGGCTTGTGTGCTTCCATTGTGCTTCTAGCCCATGTGCACTTCAGCTAGAGCAACTCTCACTCCTCCACAACACGCACACACAGCGGGCAGGGAGGTCCTGTGCCATCCCTGGCCCTGGGTGCTATTCTCTACGCTTGGGCACAAACTATGCAGGAAGGGGCCTGCCTGAAAGAGAGGCCTGATGCTGTCTGGCTATGTTAGTCACCCCATGGGTAGCCTTTCTCAGTCAAGTGGCTCATAAATCCTGAAAACCTCAGATCAAATGCCATGTCCTCCAGTCAGTGAACAGAAGAGACATTTTGATCTCCATCAGTCAGTTTCCTGTGCCTGCCTTCTCAAAAGGAAAGTATCGCTGCTATTGGAGACACCCTGAACCCCCAAAATCAGACTGGTAACTCCTACATTTATATGTAGGGTGATTCACAGAGAAAGAGGATATGAAGTGATGTAACAATATTTGAACCCATTACTACTGATGAGAAACCTAATTACTAAGTGTTGAATAATTCCCACATTTGGGGGCAGGGTTGAATGACAAAATTGCCAACAGCAGATACTTAGAACCAAGACAAACAAATGAGTCATTTTGCTCACTTAAACCCGCCTACAGTTGCTGACAAACTACTGCTTTCCAGCACTAAGACTGTTTTCACAGATGGCACAAGACCGGTTTGTAACAACTCCTTATTTGTGGGTATTTTACGACCTGTTTATTGAGAGTTTACTAGGTGCAAGATCATGCTGGGCATTTAACATGCATAATCTCGCTTAATCCTCACAACAACCTGTTATGACTATCCCAATTTACCTATGGGGAGATCAAGGTGTGAATAGTTTAAGTAATCAGATCATGTGGGAAGTGGCAGAGTTGGAAAGGCTGTCCAACTTCAAGACCATGTTTCTAAACAGCAAGCTCTTTGTGGACACTCAGTGTAAGCAGATTTAACTGCATTTGCTCTCACTTCAACTTTACATTTCTTTCCTTAGAAAGGAATCTATGAATCCTATAAATGCTTAACAATTGTATGCTCTGGTTTCCAGTAGCCTTCCCGTCTTAGCATATGAAACTGTCAATTATTTGTACAAAATGGATATAGATGTTATTTTTAAGAATATAAGAACAATTTATTTGAAATACTCTTCGTAATCATAAGCAACCTCCCATGTTAGGTTTTAAGTTGAGTATTTTAGGTTAACAGATAATGATTGAGAAACTTGTAAAAACTGGACCAATAATCAGAAAATGTATACGGAAGTTAAAACTTCATAATACGTTATGCTTTTATTTGATACTACATCGACTGCTTTAATGATTAACTTATGATTATCAAGAGGATTCTGCTGAATCTACCTTAAATTTTTTTTCAAGCTCATCCAGAACTAGATGCATGCAGAGTTATATTCATTATAGTAGTAGTTTGAATTGAATTTGGTTGAATGGATATTAACCAAAAATGATGCAATTACCACAAATTTATACAGACCAGATAGAAGACAAAGAGAACAGACCGCCACACTACAATAAACAACGAATTCTACAGACAGTTTGGCAAGCCCTATTCTCAACGCATTGATACTTTCTCTACTCTTTAAATTGAAAAAAAAATGTTTAAATGATACATAAAATAACAAACTGTGGCCAAAATGACACACAAAGGTAAGGACTAAATGTCGCAGTAAGACCTAAATGTCGCCTAGAAGAACCAAGTACACAGGCATTACAATTGGAGCCATGTTAAGTTTTATTTGGTCCCTGAATGGTTCTTAGGTTCAAACTGGACCACGAAGTCATTAAAAGCCAGTAATCTGGTAACACTGACTACGATATAATAAATAAAAGCGCTCATATCACCCTGGAACTGTCATTCATTCCATCATTATTTTTAAAAAGTACCTCTAGACTCCAAGCATAGTACCATATAATCCTCACAACATACAACTGCTTCCAACACACCTCATCTAACAAATCCTAAGCAACATTACAAATGAGGTCTCCAAAGAGCTCATGGAAAAATGCATTTTATTAAAAAATTGAATTTCAAAAAATCTTTTGCACCTAAACTCCTACTTTAATTCCAATTTTCTGTGAACATTTTGAAGTGCCCTCATATAACTATCTCATTATGCCTATGTGTTGATATGCATTTCTTAGATTCTATTATTGTTAGGCTCATAATGTGTTAGGGTGACTTGTACAATGAGTAGAATTTCTTGTACATAACAAACATCAAAAGCACTATACATATTCTATAGTCTCATTATGAGACTAGGTGAACTGAGTGGCAACTAAGAGCCTGGCTCACTATTAATAGCTAGCATTTATTCTGCATAGTCTATAATCTCCTTACATCAAACCTGCAAGGTAGGGATGCCAAGTGGTGGCATAATGGTAACGCAACGGGACCCACATGGGAAAGGTCCTGGATTCATGCCCTGGGGTCTCCCGGTACATACAAGGTGTTTACAGTACTCACCATCTTGGCTGGCTAAGACTGGGGGTGGATCATGGAATAAAGACTCTGTTGGGGGCGCTTATCTCTCTCTCACTCTCAGAAGAAATAAAGATTTTTTAAAAACACAATTGTGAGGTAGGTATCATTATTGTTCATTAAGCAAATGAGAAAATTGTTAGGTTAATTAACTTGCAAAATCACACAGCTTTTAATTTGGAGAAATGGCACTGGATGAAATCCACAGACTCAATTATTTCACAGTCTCTAAACAAAAAGGAATACCTTAATAAAGCAAAATAGATACTATTTACAATACTAAAAGAATGAGGAGCAAATTCATTACATCACTGCTTCAATGAAGACAGACAGCATCCACTTATTAAAACTGTTGTGCCAATTCAATTTTAGTGTCATTCTGGAAAATAAATATAACTTAAGGGAAAACAGACACCTTCACAAATTCTTTACTCTTGCCTTATACAAATACCAAAACATTTCTAGCTGAGTTAGAGAAAAACCAACACATATCATTATTGATAAATAATTATCTAGGACCAAAACACAAATCTCCTTCATTTTTGGCATTTTGTTGGTTGCCAGTAGGATAATAAAGGTAATAAAGTTTTCTTAGGTTTACACTGAAATGAAATGTGAAAAAAAAAAATGTATCTAGTCATGAATTTACTCAAGAGAGTCTATGAGGGCCAGCACTCATTATCCTCAGGGTCCAGAGAATCAAGGAGCCAGAGAGACAGCTCAGTGCAGCCAGAGAGGCTCCAGACTATCAAGGGAAAGAAAAACCACTCCAACACACCGTGATAAAGACGTTAAGAGAAGTACATGCAATGTTCTGTGAGAACGTTAGAGAGGGAGAAATTGACTCTGGCTGGGAAAGTTGGGGAAAACCGCAAAAAAGGAGGTGATCTTGCACTTGACAGATAAATTTTATTTGACATTGTAAAACATTTCCTTAGTCTTAAAACTAAATTGTATCACCTTTCCTTCAGTTTTCTACTTCATAGCTAGTTTTTTTCCTCAATAGTCTGAGTTAATTCCTTCCCATCTGCTTACATTTTTTAAATAGACACAGGGCATGTGGACTGGCTAGAGGAAGAAAGAGAGAGGGGAAGAGAAAGCATCCACCCAAATGGGGCATAACCATACTGCAAGCCTTTTTTGAATTTTTATTCAAGCCACTGGGCTAAGATTCAAACCCTGGTTGGCCATGTGAGTTCCAGCAACTTGTACCCAGGGCTTAACCGTTGTACTAAAGGGCCACTCTTCTTACTCTCTGAATATTAAATTCCCCTGGGATTTATCCTTGGCCCTCATCTCCATCCTTAGTATTTGAAAATTTAACACTTCCTTAGTTCCAAATTGGAACAACTCATAAAGGCCATGATATGTAACAATTAGTCATTTTCCTGAGGCATAAACTTGAATCCTAGACTGTGTGTATGAAAACAGGTCATTTAGCTAGTGAGTGTGTCCAACTACTCAGCTAGCTTCTTTCTATTAAAGTAGCTTTTTTTTTTCTTTTCTACTCACTATGATAAATGCACCAAATCACATGGTAGGAATGAAAGAAAAACAAAGCAAAACAAAACACACAATGGCTTAAAAAGAAAACAACATAATGGGACTTCAAAAAGTTTATGGAGAAACAGAATTAAAGTATAAGTTTATTTTGGTAGGAAAACACTTGAAATCCATGCAGTTTTTTTTCATAGTATACATTTCCTATTAACTTTCTGAAGACTCCTATAGTGCAGGTTTGATACATCTTATCGGAAATGCTTGGGACCAGAAGTATTTCAGAATGGGGTTTGTTCAGATTTTGGAATATTTGCAGATGATATAACGAGATTCTTAGGAATGGGACCTAAGTCGAAAAGCATAATTTGCTGTTTCATACATATATCCTGAAGGTTATTCTATATAATATTACTGCACTGCAGCATTTTGACTGCAAACTATTTCTTGAGATCAGGTGTGGAATTGGAACTTGTAGCTTCATGTTGGTGCTCAAAATGTTTCAGATTTTGAAACACTTTGGATTTCAGAATATGCATACACAATCAGTAATAGCTTGGAAGTATTTCTAAACTGAAGGATTTGCTAAGGTAACACAACATATCCTCTCTAGGTATGATCTGCTGAGGTCATAAATGAAAGATTCCATCAGAACAATTATATCTGAATTCTACAGTTACTCAGTAATCAAATAATAAATCATCAACCTACTGTGGAAAGCAAAAAAATAAAATAAAATAAAAATGACACGCCTACAGGCTAACAAATACCTATCCTGAGAAAAGGGAATAAGGGTAATTTTATTTTCTCCTTTATACCATTTTTCCCCTTCATTATAAATAACAGATATGCATGACTTTTATTATTAAATGTTTTTTAGAAATATTAAGACACATTAGATGACACAAGTTAGAGAACTTTTTTTTAACTTTCCTAAAACATTTTTACCTTTTTAATAAAATACTTCGCTCACTGGAAAACAAAAATTACTCCCCAGTTTTCTTATGAGGTTTTAGAAGAAAAGCTATAAAGCAAGTTTTGAAGATAATCATTTACAGTATTCAAATGAATTCTGTCCCATCTCTATGACTACTAAAAATTCTACTTGGAAAGCATTGTAGCTAGTCACATTAATGGACGAAGATCATATAAAAAAAACATGAAGACCAGCTTTCCCTTAGAAAAGTAAAATGAATTAAGCTCACCAATATTCATTCATTCAAAATTACTGAGTACCACTTATCTACCATGAGTACAAATATGTATAAAACATAGTTCCACAAAAAGATCACAGTCCCCTAAGAGAATGGGACATCTAAGGAAAAAGCTGCAAAGTATGTAATAAATGCCCCCTTAATAAATGACTTTTTAAAATGTTACAGGGAAGTTGCTAGGGAAAAATGAAATTAGAAAAAGGTTTTACCTACAAGTCAACATTTGGCTAAAGACTTATAACAATGGTAGGACTTGGCTAAAGACTTAAAACAATGGTGGGAACTTATCATTTGGACTAGGAAAGCCATGATGCTGTGATGAAAAGCTAGAATTCATAGCAAAAGGTATGACTATTTCCATAACAGCTATCTCAATAGTAATGCCAGCTAGGAAAAACACGTTTTCAACTTTTATCATCTCTCCTTCACTATCTTTTTTCACAATATCCCACCTGCCACAAATGGATAAACCACCCCTGAAACATAAGAATATCTAGGAAAATTTCTTAAAATTAGAAATTAGTATGAGGCAGAAATAAAAGCTAAACAAACTTCATACAAATTTAGCAACTAGTGTTTAGTACTATGAACATACCGTTAGTACATGGGCATTCACTCATTATGATCTGAATAATGCAGAATGGAAGAGTAAGGAAATAGTAATTATAAGCTTTTCTAATGATGCAAATTATGCTCAAACAACAAATTTTTAAGTTTATTTATTTTCATGAGGCTGAGAAGGAGAGAGTTGGGGAGGGGAAAAAAAGCACCCTCAAACAGGGGTCTCAAGCTGTGCTCTTCCACACACTCAGCCTGGATCAGAGGCCTGATCCTCAGCCTTAGATCTGGCACTAACACTGCACAGCACTGTGCCATGGCTCTTGGGCTCAACAAGCAAATTTTAAAAACAAATCAGATCACATCCAAATATTTCTCTTTCGATATTAAGAAACACCGGGGCCGGCAGGTGGCATGAAGGTTGAGACAATGAATTCTCACATGGACAACGGCGGTTCGAGTCCCAGACCTGGTGGCTTGCTTTCTCACTTTATCTCTCTTGCTCTCACTCTCACTCTGTCCCTCTCTGACCAAATTAAAGATAAATAAATAAAGTTAAATAAAACAATCCTTTAAAAAAAAATCTTAGGAAGCACCTACAAATCTACCATATATATTAACTTTTTTTTGGGGGGGGAGAGGTTTTCGCTATAGGGTGCATGCGCTCACCAGACAGACAGAGAGAGACATAGAGACAGAAAGCGAGAAATCACCCCCCAGGGGGGATGGTCATGCCGCAATCTCTTCTCCTCCATTCTCCTCTCGGGATCTTGGGCACGTACGCACACGCGCCTGGCATGAGTTTTAAGCCACCGGGTCTGGGACGCAAACCACAGTCAACTACGTGGGAGTCCAGCAACATAGCCATTACGCCAACTGCTGGTTCCCCCATATATATTATCTTCCTGATAGTGAATATATTTAAGAAAAGTAGCAGTAGTAGAATGTAGATTTCCAAAGAAACTTGCACTGTCACATTCAGGATTTTATTAGGTTGTCAGGAAGACATCTTTTCCTGTTTTTCTGTACAAAAATGTGTCATCACTTTCCAGACAACCCAATACAAGACACAATAATCTTAAATGCAAATGATGTATGAAAGAAGGGGAAAGAGCAGTCACTAAGCTCCAGGTCTGGAGAATCCAGAAAATTCATAACTAGGTTTCTTTACAGTAACCTACATAACCCCTTCCTGCCCCAATGCCCCACTTTAATTCACCTGGCCTAACGCTTATACACCAAGTTCAATCAAATCCTAAATGAATTTTTTACACAACAAAGAAATTTTAAGAAATCAAAAGAATAAAATCTCTCAGAATACTGAACTTGATGACTTCAGCCAATTTCTGTGTAAAGCACCACCCTATTCAAAGCAGACTGACCGTAAATTATTTTACTAAAAGATCTGCCACCATTCTCATTGTGGAGAACATGTCTTTTGTTTTTATTGTTTTGTTTTGGGTTTTTTATTTTTGCCTCACACTTTGATATATATAGATATAGATATAGATATAGATATAGATATAGATATATAGATATATAGATATAATTGATATATATATATATCAATTCATTATTATTCATAAATTAAATCGCTATACATCATTTAGATTGTGAATAGACTTTACCCAGCATGATATGCACCTCAGTACAGCCCAGTTGAGACTGAAAACATGTCTTGCACAGCTCCTTAAAATTATAGAATGCATTGGGAACCAGCAGTTAGCGTAATGGCTATGTCGCTGGACTACCACGTAGTCGACCGCAGTTCGCGTCCCGGACCCGGTGGCTTAGAACTCACGCCTGGCGCGTGTGCGTACGTGCCCAAGATCCCGAGAGGAGAATGGAGGAGAAGGGATTGCGGCATGACCATTCCCCCTGGGGGGTGATTTCTCGCTTTCTGTCTCTATGTCTCTCTCTGTCTGTCTGGCGAGCGCACGTGCCCTATAGCGAAAATCTCTCCAAAAAAAAAAAATTATAGAATACATTCATAACAGTAAACTCATTTCTTCTTTTACAAGTAAATAACATGACCAACTTCACAATGCAGCAAAATGATCAGAAATTACATACATGTCCATCAATTCAGCTATTAAGAATCATAAAGCAAAATTATATGTACTAATTTGGATTAATCTCCATGATACATTGTAAGCTAAAAAGGAAAAGAAAGAAAAAAACACAAGGAACAGTTCAAAACAGTGTTATAAACTGTTGGAGGTTAGAGAATCACATAAACATACACAGTTAATAATGGCAGTGATGGTGCTAGGAAAGTTAAAAGTAGGTAGCTGACAGAGAATGGTTCAGATTCATCTTTCTGCATGTGGATACACAGTTCTTCCTGCACCATTTGCTAAAGAGGTTTTCCTTTTCCCACTGGATTGAATGGTACCCTTTGTCAAAGGTCAGTTGCCTGTATGTTTGGGGGTTTATTTCTGGGGTCTCTACTCTGTTCCATTGGTCTTCATGTCTGTTTCTGTGCCAATACCATGCTGTTTTGATTATCACAGCTTTGGAATATATTTTGGGGTCAGGGAGTGAGATCTCACCCACTGTACTCTTCTACTCTTGGCTTTGGCAATACAGGGTCTTTTATGATTCCAGAAAAATTCTATGATTATCTTTTCTAGATCTGTGAAGAATAGCTCTTGTAATTTTATAGGGATTGCATTAAATATGTAGTCTAAATAGAATTAAATAGAAGATCTAAACCTAAGACTTCAAACTATAAAGATACTGGTAGAAAACACTGGAGAAACTCTGAGAGACACTGGAGTAGGCAAAGACCTCATAAGCAAAACCCCCAAAGCACAGGCAATAATCGCCAAAATAGACAAGTGGGATTATATCAGATTAAGAAGTTTCTAGACAGCAAAGGACACCGTAATTAGTGTGAATTGACAACCCTTAGAATGGGAGAGAATTTTTGTTAACTGTGCCTCAGATAAGGGACTGATAACCAGAATACACAGGGAACTCAAGCAGCTTACCCAGAAGAAAATGATTAACCCAATTAAAAGATGAGAAAATGAGCTGAATAAACAACTCTCTAAGGAAGACATGTGAACAGCCAAAAAGCATATGAAAAAATGCTCAACATCTCTCATCATAATGGAGATGCAGATCAAAACCACAATGAGATACCACCTAACCCAAGTCAAAATAGCAAAGATTATGGCAAAGATTAAAAAAAAGAAGAAGAAGAAGTGATTAAGTGCTGGAGGCAATGTGGTGAAAAGGGAACACTCCTACATTGTTAGTGGGAATGTAAATTGGTCCAGCCACTGTGGAGAACAATATGGAGGTTCCTCAAAGACCTTAAAATACATCTACCATATAATCCAGCAATTCCACTCCTAGGTATCTACCCAAAGGACAGGGGAGTGCTCAGTCAGAAAAGTGCTTGCACAACTATGTTTATTGCAGCATTACTCACAATTGCTAAGACATGGAACCAACCCAAATGTCAACAACAGATGAATGGATTGAAAAAGTGTGGCATATATACTCCATGGAATACTATTTAGCCATAAAAAGCAACAAGGCCCTGGAAGTTGATAGAAAGTGGACGATTATGGAAGATATGTTCCTGAGTGAAGCAAGTCAGGCTCTGAAAGAGAGACATTGTATGTCTCCACTTAATATATACCGAGTTTCTGCACTCTATGGGAGGCAAAGTCTGGAAGATATAAAAGCATTCAAAATTGTTATGTATACTAGAGACAAAGTGGAAGGGTAGTGTGGGAGGGGAAAAGCATAGGAAAGGAAATTTGAAGAAAAAAATAGAGGGGTCAGACATTTGTGGAACACAGATACGGTTTATTATCTGTTGATGAGGATGTGTATTCTTAACTGAACTGAACTGAGGTGTATATCATGCTGGGTAAAGTCTCTTTAAAATCTAAATGATGTACAGGGATTGGATGTATAAATAATAATAATAAAAATGTAAATAGATGGCTGTATTTTAAATACTTTTCACCTTTGGTATACCCTGGGCTGTTTACATGTATGTGTAACATGTGACATCTTATCAAATTACAAAATAAAATTTTTTTTAATTTTTTTTTTTTATTAAAGAGAGATTTTTGTTATAGGACATGTGCACTTGACAGAGAGACAGAAAGCAAGAAATCATGCCCTGTGGGCGATGGTCACACTATAATCCCTTCTCCTCTGTCCTCCTCTTGATATTTTGGGCATGTATAAGTGCCCAGTGTGAATTTCAGGCCGTTAAGTCCAGGACTCAAACTGTGGCCTACCACATGAGTCCAGTACCTTAACCACTATGCCATCTGTTGGCCCCACAAAATATATATATATATTTTATATATATATGTATTAGAGAGAGATGTTTGCTACAGGGCATGTGTGCTCACTTGAAAGACAAAAAGCAAGAAATAACCACATGGGGGGATGGCCACACTGCAATCCCTTCTCCTCCAATCTCCTCTTGGGATTTTGGGCATGCATGCACAAGCGCCCAGTGTAAATTTCAAGCCGTTGAGTCAAGGATTGAAACTGCGGTTGACCACATGGGAGTCCACTGCCCTAACTATGACGCCACCTGCTGGCCCCACAAACTAAATTTTTTAACAGTTAGATAAAACATTGGGAGATAAATCCCTCCTGAGGAAAAGACTGAAGATTTACCACCACTCCAATACAGCTCCATGTACACCAGCAACCTTTCCTTGTCTCCCATGCCCTTATTTAGGATGCAAGCCTAAGGTCAACTCAGCTTTTTCTGATAAAATGCCTGCTATCACCTTGTAGCTTTCCTCATTGCTATCAAAGAAAGAGTAGAATATAAAAGAGATAAAAACTAAGACCAAGAGTAGAACTACTACTTATCTTCTGTGACCACCTACCCGCCCCCCTAATTCCCCACCCTCCCACCCCCCCAATAAAAAACACCCCACAGTGAATCTTTTTCAGGCAGCAGACCATGCAGGCAGGAGAAAGTGATGAATAGAAAGAGATTAAGCATCTGTTCCACCTCCCACCAGGCCAGAAACTGCCCTTAACCATGCAAGAATTTGTAAAAGGTTAATCAGAATTTTGCTGAGAATTGCAAAGCTTCAATAAGGGATAATATAAATGCTAAAAGTGTTACATTTATGATATTAAGGGTTAGTGCAAATACTTTAGATAAGTGCAAGCTAAATAACAAAACATACAGGACAATCTGCCTCCTAATAGACACTACAATTTTCTTGATCAACTCACGTACTAAATGAGATTTCTTTTATTGCTAACAAATCTAAGAAGTTATTGTCACTGAACTTTCATTTATTAATTAATTGATTTTTTTTTTAAGAAAGATTTTTGTTATATGGTACATGCACTTGCCAGAGAGACAGAAAGTGAGAAAAATCACTCCCCACACCCCGGATGGCCATGCCATAATCCCTTCTCCTCCACTCTCCTCTTGGGATTTTGGGCATGCACAGATAGTCCGTCCTGAGTTTTAAGCCACTGAGTCTGGGACTTGGACGACATTCGAATACATGACAGTCCAGCAATGTAACAATTATGCCATCTGCCGGTCCCCATTTATTAATTTTTAAAAATGTCTTTAAAGGGGGCCAACAGGTGGCATAGTGGTTAAGTTCAAGTACCAGACCTGGACCTGGTCTCTTTCTCTCTCTCTCTGTCTCTCTGTCTGTCTCTCTGTCTCTCTCCCCTCTGGTCAAATTAAAATAAATAAATAAATAAATAAAGTTAAATAAAATAATTCTACTTTTAAAATGTCTTTAAGGCCTTTGAGAGGGTATTTTTCCTTGTATCTTGTATTGTCATATGATACCTATCTTGCCAACCATACTTTTGCTGAAGACAGTTTTGCCAACAAACCTTTTCAAGATCATAATTTCCAAGGCTGGTGAGAGATTAATATACACAAAAGACTTCAATAAATTTGCTGACAAACAGACTGAATTGCTATCACTTTTAATGGAATGTTACTTTAGCTGGCCTTTTTAACTTTTTTTAAGAGAGATTTTTGCTGAACGGTGCATACGCTTGCCAGAGAGACAGAAAGACAGAAAGCAAGAAATCACCCCCAAGGGGATGGCCATGCTGCAGTCCCTTCTCCGTTCTCCTGGAATGGAGAGGTATAAGCCACCTGGTCTGGGACTTGAACCACAGTCAACTAGGTGGGAGACCAGCAACATAACCTTTATGCCATCCATCTGCTGGTCCCATAACTGGCCATTTTTAATACAGTCAATCTAATGGGTCTTTTGGTTTCCAACAGAGCCATCAATAGTTGAAAATTTTGCTGATTTCCCATGTGCAATGCTCTTTGCAAATAAGAAACACTTTCAAGAGGAGATACCCGCCCTCAAAATGCTTACCATTTTGCAAGTAAATAAAAGAATCCTTATCATAAGTGATGTGTTCACCACAGGACTTTACCAGCAATGTGAGAAAGGCAAAAGGAACAACCATAAAACACACTGCACAAGCTACAGGGAACAACTGTTACTGCAAAAATGCTAGTAACAGCAATAGAAGACTAAAGAGCAGTTAATGATTTCATTAACGAGGTCATAATCTAAAGTTAGAACAGAGTTTCAGCAAAATCATTCTTTTTTTTTTTTCAAAATTATAGTAAGAATCAATTTGGATTTTTCTTCGGTTCACGTTCCTCTAAAAGATCTAAGTACATCTAGAAATCAGAAGCTCAAATTGGTCAGCAAGTACACTGGAATGCCAACAGAAACTAAAGTTAATTGCCTTCTTCCTTTTAAACACTATCAACCTCCATAAATCTTTTGGAAAATGTGATTATCTTCATTTATAATATGCTTTAGAAAAAGTTTTCTACTGAGTTATGTCTGGAATGTGTGTATATCTATAAACACATGCAAACTCTAGCTTTCCCAAAAATCTACAGTAAACAGTTTTACAACAGCCTCAGTTATTTGCTTAACAAATCAATATTATTTTACAACATTAATCCAGAATACCAGTAATTTTTCTGGATTTATTATTTCCTCCACATGAAAGAGAGACAGAAAGACAGGCACCACCAGCAGGGTTCCCACTCTGCAGTCCACCCCTGATCTCGGTCAGCCTGGATCACAGGCATGCACACACACCCACTGAGTCTAGAAGGCCCTAGGAACCTAGGATCCCTCCAAGGTAGGTCCAGCTGCACCACCGCTGTGCCACCTTCTGGCCTTGTATACCAGTAATTTTATTCCATTTTTGATTTTGTGTTGTCCAGTTCAACAGAATTCCTAGCACCTTCTCTACCACTTAATATTGAAATAAATGTGGGCAAGTTACAACTGGCATGAGCTTCAGTTTCCTCACCTAAAAAAAGAACAATGATGACAACAACATCAGTGTTAGCTACCATTTACTAAATGTAGCAGGTACTGCTCAAAGTATGGTACAATGTTCTAAGTATATTTTCTTTTTTCTTTTTCTTTCTTTCTTTTTTTTTTTTTTGAGAGGTTTTTGCTACAGGGTGTGTGTGCTTGCCAGAAAAGCCAGAGCCAGAGAGACAGAAAGTAAGAAATCACCCCCCAGGGGAGGTGGCCACACCACAATCTCTTCTCCTCCGTTCTCCTCTCGGGATCCTGGGCATGCACGCACACGCACCCCACGTGAGTTTAAGCCACCAGATCCGGGACTTGAGCCATGGTCGACTACGGAGAAATCAAGCGACATAGCCATTACACTAACTGCTAGTCCCTCTAAGTATATTTTCTCAAGCATGTGGTCATATGTAAACTCAGGCAACCTTATGGTGTAGTCACTATTATCACTGTCAAATTACGAATGAGGAAAGGGAGTCATGGAAGTTTCCAAATGTCTCACAGAAAGTGACAAGAGCAGGATTTGAATACAAACTCCAGGTCCCATACTCAGAATCAACTGCCTAACAATTATAAATTATTTCCTGCCCAATTCATAAAAATCCTCATGAAGAGGACCAGCAGGTGGCGGAATGGTTAAATCGCTGTACTCCCACATGGCCAACCATAGTTTGAGTTCAGGACCTGGAGGCTTGAAACTCATGCTGGGCACATGTGCATGTGTGCACAAAATCTCAAGAAGAGAATGGAGAAGGGACTGCAGTATAGCCATACCCCTGAGGGGGTGATTTCTCGCTTTTTATCTCTCTGTCTCTCCAGCGAGCAAACATGCCCAAGAGCAAAAAAAAAAAAAAAAAAAAAAAAAAAAAAATAAAAAAAAAAAAAAAATTGGGACACAAGCAGTA
>NW_006159757.1:2056767-2096469 GCF_000334495.1 Tupaia belangeri chinensis | reverse complement strand
TCCACCCTATAGCAAAAACCCAACAAAAAAAAAAAAAAAAGAAAAGAAAAAAAAATCTTGTGAAGATCACATTTAATCAGGCTCAGAAAAGCATTTTAAACCTTGCAAGTGACAAATAAATATAAAGCATTCATTATTATTAAATTCATAAAGACATAATTGATAAAATTTACTGTGGCAGTACCTAGGTAAGCAAAAGTTAAAACTTGTTTGTTTTTGGGTTTTTTTTTGTGGGTTTTTGTTTTTGTTTGTTTGGTTTTGTTTATTTGTTTGTTTTGCCACTGGGCATGTGCACTCACTGGAGAGAGAGAGGGAGAAAGTGAGAAATCACCCACAAGGAGGATGGCCACATCACAACCCCTTCACTTCCATTCTCCTCTCAGAGTTTGGGCATGCAGGGAACCAGCAGTTAGCGTAATGGCTATGTCGCTGGACTCCCATGTAGTCGACCGTGGTTCACGTCCCGGACCCGGTGGCTTAGAACTCACGCCAGGCGCGTGTGCGTGCATGCCCAAGATCCCGAGAGGTGAATGGAGGAGAAGGGATTGCGGCGTGACCATCCCCCCTGGGGGGTGATTTCTCGCTTTCTGTCTCTATGTCTCTCTCTGTCTGTCTGGCGAGCGCACGCGCCCTATAGCAAAAACCTCTCCAAAAAAAAAAAAGCCATAAAGAGTTTGGGCATGCATGTACACATGCTCATTGTGATTTTTCAAGCCACCAGGCCTGGGACTTGAACCACAGATGGCCATGTGGGAGTCCACCACCTTAACCACCACGCCATCTGCTGGCCCTGAATTATAACCTTTTTTAAAGTTAAAACAAATAGAAGGAACCATAAAGCTCAACCTCCCAGAAACAGTGATCCCTCTTCTCTAACAACTCTTTCTACGTGTTCACTCAATTTCCCTGCTAATGTTTCCAGAGACGAAAACAATCTCACAAACTCCCAAGTCAGCTTGTCCCACCTTCGAATGTTGTGACTATTATTAGAAATGTCTTCCTCTCAGTTCTAAACAAAATTAGGTTTTACCACATGACAAGATTATAAATACAAATCTGACATATTTATGCTGTTCAACACATGACATTTATTAAAGCCCCCTCTGAAATTTGATTCCCAGAATTCAAAATGATACCTCAGAAAAGGTTCGCTGTGAGAACAGCAGCCCTAGTGCCTCAGGTGACCTGCACAGAAACATTCATTCTTTTTTTTTTTTTCCAGCTGGGAAATCAATTTAATGAATTGCTATTAGCGTATACTAAATTAAAATTTCTCAGTCATCACTTAGCAGTGTTTTTAATTTCAGTAAAATACTTGATATTTTAACATTTTTAATTAAATCTTTCTTCACTTTGGTCCATGATTCTAACCTGTCAAGATCTTTTGAAATCTTAAAATTTTTTGCATGTTTTTGTTGTTCTTTATGTTCTGCTATAGGATGTGAATGCCCACCAGAGAGAGAGAGAGAGAGAAAATGAAAATAACCCCCTGGGGGGGATGGCCACACTACAATTTCTTTCCCTCCAGTCTCCTATTGGGATTCTGGACACACACATACACACACACTGTTTCTCAAGCTGCTGGGTCCAGACTTGAACCACAGAATCAGCTATGTGAGATCCAGCACCTTAAGTTCCACACCATCTGCGGGCCCCCATAAACCTTAATTTTATAACCTTACTAACTTTTATCATCTATCAATTTTGTACCCTCCCCATTCTCTTCATAAATCCGATTGTGTAACTAGATTTCCATCCTGGTTGCTGAGAAACTGCTGAGTAAACTAAAACCCACGGACATATTGGATAAGACCTTCATTTTGACGGAATCAATTCATTCATTTTAATATAATTTATCTGTCAAGTATAAAATCTTCACATAACCTATTTCTCAACCATCATTTCTTCATCTAATCTATGGTATGATCATAGAAGACTTTACTAAATACTTTTCTAACACTCAAAACCCATCTCAAACATTCCTTGGGTTGTCTATTTTGAGACACTAACAAAAGCAAGTTGTGTTAGTTGTTTTTATTATACCCAGGAAAGTACCTAAAGATCATTATTTCCTCTTAAATCTGTTCATAAACTATTAATAAGACCAGACTAGAATTCTGATTAGAGTATGAAGTTCAACAGTTTCTAACTACCACAGTCTATCCATGTTCCTCTTTAGAGTCTAATCTTCTGTATCTTCTCTATGATTGACTACCATTAAAAGACGGTTCAAAAGGGACCTGCAGGTGGCGAACTGGTTAAGACACTGTTATCACCACATGGCCAACCACGGTTCGACCTGGCAGTTTAAAAATCACTCAAAGCCCATGTGCATGCATGCCCAAAATCCCAAGAGGAGAAGAGACTGTGGCATGATTTCTCACTTTCCTTGTCACTGTCTCTCTGGCAAGCATACGCACCCTATGGAGAAAAAAAAAAATACTATTTAAAATTATTCCAAAATAGGGAACCAGCAGTTAGCGTAATGGCTATGTCGCTGGACTCCCCCGTAGTCGACCGCGGTTCGCGTCCTGGACCCGGTGGCTTAAAACTCACGCCGGGTGCGTGTGCATGCGTGCCCACATCCCAAGAGGAGAATGGAGGAGAAGGGATTGCGGCGTGACTATCCCCCCTGGGGGGTGATTTCTCGCTTTCTGTCTCTATGTCTCTGTCTGTCTGGCGAGCGCACGCGCCCTATAGCGAAAAACCTCTCCAAAAAAAAAAAAAAATTATTCCAAAATAGACAATCTAAGACTGTAACTCAACTAATCCTAAAGACTTAATGGGTCTTATTATCTCCAAACTTACCTTGGGCTTAAATTACCTTTCATTTCTGTCCATTCTCTTTTCTGATGAAAGATTAATTCTACTTTAAAATACACACACAACAAAAACAGACAGAAGCAAAAGAATCTGGGGCTTCGGTGCTTTCTCTATCATGTTTATGTTATATGATCTGCTCTGAAGAGGACGTCTACCTGGTCATTAATAATCTTTAAAATCTCAAACATGCCTTTTAAGTGTTTTATTTTTTTTAAATCATATTCCACATTGTTCCCAGATGTCAGTGTATTTGCAATTGAGGCTTCTTGATACTGTTTTATTTCCTTATGGGTTATAAGCTTTTTCTCCTACCTTTAATCAAACCCTTTCAAAATGTGAACTCAAATAGCGCCCTAAGCAGGTACATTATTTTGTGCATGTTTCTTTACCTTTTTTTCTCATTAGAATAGTCACTATAGATGTTTCTTCTATTGACCCAAGTTTTTAAGTCCATGAATGTAAATCAAGCCCATACTTACTCTAATACATTTTTAATTCCCTTTCATAATGATAATAAGCATATACCACTAATTGGGTACAGAAATTTCTTCCTTTTTAAGCACAAATTCTAAGAAGTTACCATTGCTTCTACCTTACCAACAAGCACTTCATTATTAGTTAGAATTAACATGAAAAGAGGTTACCTCCATTGTTCTCACAACCTCCTAAAATATATAGTCAACAGTGACAATACAAAATGGACTTATTTGTGAATAAGCTCTGTTGTCAGGCTAACATTGTCGCTGATAAAGGGTGGTCACAAAGGGACCGGCAGATAGCATAATGGCTATGTCGCTGCACTCCCATGTAGTTGACAGCAGTTCGAGTCCCAGACCTGGTGGCTTAAACTCACACCGAGCACATTCGTGTTCATGCATGCCCAAGATCCCAAGAGGAGCATGGACAAAAGGGACTGTGGCATGGCCATCCCTCCGGGGCATGATTTATTACTTCCTGTCTGTCTCTCTCAGTCTTTCTAGGGAGCACACAAGCCCTATAGCAAAAAAAAAAAAAAAGAAAAAAAATCTTCTCAGAAAAAAAAAAGGTGGTTAAAAATAACAGGCCAAGATTTCAAAGGCATGGTGATTAAGGCAGATGGATCCCACATGGCCGACAGTGACTTGAATAACACAAGAGGCGAATGTGCGTACTTAAGCAGAATACTGAGAGGAGAATGGAGGAGAAGGAGTTGGGGCATGGCCACATACCCTAGGGGGATGCTTTCTTACTTTTTCCCCCTCTCTGTTGAGTGCAAGTGCCTTTTGGCAAACGCTAAAAACAACAACAACAACAATAACAAAAACCCTCATAGACTTGAAAGTAAGAAAGTAAATAAATGAGAAGAGTCCTTTCAACAAATTAATGATGGAATCTATGGGGGGAGAGGGAGAAATAAACCTTGACTTTTATCTAATACAGTACACAAATATTAACTTGAAATAAATTACAGACCTACATATATGAGCAAAAATCATTCAATTTCCCCTTTTTTGAAGAGTTATTTATTTATTTATTTATTTATTTATTTATTTATTTATTTATTGGGCTATAGGGTGCGTGTGCTTGTCAGAAAGACAAAGACAGAGAGACACGCTACAATCCCTTCTCCTCCATGCTCCTCTCAGGATCTTGGGCACATACTCCCACATGCCCGGCATGAGTTTAGGCCGCCAGGTCCAGGATTCAAACCATGGTCGTCTACATGGGAGTCCAGAGACATAGCCATCACGCCAACTGCTGGTCCCAAAAATCATTAAATTTCTATAAACGTAGAGAAAACCTTTTTGTCAGTAGGTTAGTCAAAGATCTCTAGTAACTAAAATAGGCACAAACTATCAATAGAAAAGAAAAATGGTTAAAAATAGCTAACCGAAATTTAATACCCTTGCTCTTCACAAGATACTTAAGAAAATGAAAGACATGCCACAAACTGGGAGAAAGTATTTGTAAAACATATATTTTATATATATACAAAAAATTTGTATCCAGAACATAAAGAATCCGTAATAAAAAGAAGACAGCCCACTTTTTTTTTAAATGAGAGAAAATTTTGAATAGAAACTTGGCAAAAGAAGATATACTGAATGGCCAATGAATATATAAAAAGATGCTCAGTATCACTAGTCATCAGAGAAATGCAAAATAAAATTAGAATGAGATACCAGGATAGACAAAGTTATGGACTATGTCACTTTACCACTGTAACCAGTGCCTAGTACAGTGATCCACACCAAGTTGGTGCTCAATAAACTTACTGAATGACCTAGAATTATCTAATTTAATCCTAATCACAATCCCAGCAACATAGATACCAATGTAGCAATGAGAAGACTGAGACTTGGTAATGTTGGCCTGAGGCCTGAGGTTACACCTCAGGTGGCAGTGCCGCCAATCAACTCAAGGCTTCTCTGACTTCACTAAGGGGTAATGTCTGTACGTAGTGCAGCAACACTCCCCGAGTCTCCATAATGATTTGTTTAAACTTACTCACCTAGGATCTTAAGTTAGTGATCAGAGCCTCTCATCAATTCTAAGGACTACTCAAATTATTTCCATGAAATTTTGTTTGATCAAATATTCTTTGAAAAAACAGGGCCAGCTTGGGACCAGCAAGTGGCATGGTAGTTAAAGGTGCTGGATTCCCACATAGCTGACCACAGTTCAAGTCCTGGACCTGGTGGCTTGCTTTCTCACTTTCCTTCTTTCTCCCTCTGTCTGTCTCTCTCTGATCAACTGGAAAATATAATAACAATGATAATAAATAAAGTTAAATAAATTAGTTCTTTAGAAAAGAAAAAAGAAATAACCAGGCCAGCTCAACTGTTTTGTTAGTCAAAGATATTTACTAGGCCTAAGGGTACTTCTTGGAATAGGCTTTAATTGGTTACAACTAAAAATATGGTACATTCCTATTGAATAGGTGTATATTTTTACTAACGCAAATAATGCAGTATTTATATATTCATCTTATCTGTGGTGTCACTCCTCTTACATACTACTAACTCTACTGTACTATACTTCCTGCCAAGACTAAACAAAAAGGACTGACCATCATTAGTAAACGCTTTGAATGTGCCTAGAGGCATGCCATATATATATATATATATATATATATATACACCAATTAAGAAAAAAACAAAGGTTATATTCAGTAATGTGAGACATAATACAATAATTCTATTCACTGGGGAAAAATAAAAACTAGAACAGGAAAAGCAGAATGAAAGAGTCTTTGAATGACAGTGAACTTAAACAAGTGAGTCAGGATAGTGAGTCATCCTTAAGTGTATGCCACAAAAATGTGAACAGATACTACCAAAAGTCCTGAGAGAGTAATCGTAATCCTTTTAAAAATAAGGAAATCATGCTGCTTTATGCTGAATTCCTCTTTTCAATGTGGTCATAGTTTTGCCACATGCATAACAAGTGTTACGTGGTTTTAAGACTAATCCTTGAAATGCTGTCTAGGGGTAGCTACAGAATGTCAAGAGTAAAACTATTAATAACTGCAACCACAGATTTGGTGGACTTGTGTAACAACCTTTAGAGTGGCAATAAGATCAAGAAATGTTTACATTTGGTTTAACGCAATTCACCTTGTGAAAAATCAATTTAATATATTCTTACCTTTAAGTAATAACAGATTTACATACTTGTGAGGAAACCCTCCCCAATTTGCCTACTCCTACCAATAATATCATCATGCCAGGCCTTGAATTAAAAAGTCTGACATCACTTTTTTAAATTATTTACTTCTGTTTATTTATTTATTTTTAATTTGCTACAGGGCACATGTGCTCAAAAGAGAGAGGAGGGCAGCAGGGAATGAGAAAGTAAGCCACCAGGTCTGGGACTCGAACTGCAGTCAGTAATGTGAGAGTCCAGCTCCTTAACTACCATGCCACCTGCTGGCCCCACTTAGCATCATTTTTAAATTTTAATTTTCCTTTGCCCCTCTACATTTAATTTCTCAGTAATTTATTAATCTTTTTTTCTTAAATTTGCTATAAAGTACATGTGCTCACCACAGAGAGATGGAGAGAGAAAGAGAGAGAAATTTAGAAATCTCCCCCCAGAAGGGATAACCATGTCACAATCTAGTCTCCTTCCCTCTCCTCTCAGGATTTGGGGTACATATGCATATGCTTCTGACATGTTTTTCAAACCAACAGGTCCAGGACTCAAACGACACAGTGAGCTATATAGGATTCCCCTACCTTAATCATCACACCAACTGGATACCCCTTCTTAATTTTCTTTTCAATCATCTTTTTTTTATTTGCTCCACTACCTTATTAATCCACCACCATATTTTGGCCACATAATTATAATAGGTGTTGAATGCAAAGAAAAAAAAAAACGGTTTCAAAATTCCCAAGTATGGTGTATTGGGATCATCTGTCACAAGTAACTTACCAATAAAAATAACTAAAAATATTTAGATTCAAGTCTTTCTCTATATAACATAATTAGTCTTTCTCTAATAACATTATTCTCATTAGCTTGAATTTCCATGTTTCCCTGTGTGAAAGATGGCATTTGGGCAAGTATACCAAAAATAACAGACAACCTACTCTTGAGACTATTTGCTCAGGTAAATGTTATCCGTTATGCACATCACAACTACAAAGACTGAAAACCAATGATCCTTAATATGCTATGGAGACACATTATTATATCCATTCACTGAACCCCCACTCTGTTCATCAGTATTAGATTTGCTTCAGTACAACGCAAAATTTAAAACAGTAAGGCTAAAAGAAGACAAGATGTGTTCTCTCCAGATGTCTAAGAAATCTAGATATTAGTCATCCAGCTCTGAATGAGGACTTTAGAGCCAACAGGAATCCAGGCTCCTCCCATATTTTGTTTTCTCATGTCCTTCTTAATAAAGCTCATCCTTAAAGTCACCTCAAGGTCCAAAGATGATTGCTGGATCTCTGATCATCACAGTTGTATTACAGATGGTAGGAACGAAGAAGATGGGTGGCAGAGAGGGCAGTGTACAACGTGGGGGGGCGGGAGGAGTAACAATGTTGCCCCAAATTAAATACTGCTGAGAGGCAGAAAACTCAAGAGCTGTCACAGTTTCACACCGCTGAGGGACAAAAACTGGAGTTCAGGGCATAGGGCATAAGGCTAGATGTGAGAGGCCAAGATCCCACAGAGAAAGAAAGTAAGTAGAAACCTGCCCAGAATCTCAGCCCTTTGACCCCTCAACACATTTGCCCATTCGAACGAAGGCATCGCAGACTGAAAGAGGTCAGGCAGTGAGGAACGAGTTAAAAAGCTAACCAAGCTTTTGGCAGTCTCACAGTCCTGGGAAAATAAAAACTGGAGTTTAAGAAACAAAAATCTGGTAAGTACTCTGGACTTTCAGTGAGGTCCCAAATGTACTCTAGGATTAGTGGAGGACTACAAATAAATGAGACCTTATAAATACAGACTTGCAACAGCTCAAACATGACTGGACTACGTTGCTTTGCCTAGTCTCTAGTTGCCTGCCAGGAGCTAAGAGCTCATCCAAAACCTATACACATTTTTCACAAGTACTATTTGCCATTCATTCAATCAAAAACTACCAAGCATATGAAAAAATAATAAAGGGAAAGAAAGGAATGAAAACAAATTTATAATGTAAAACTTTTGTTTTTAAGAATCACAGAAAAATTCTAGAACTGGGTTGGCCCCATAGCCTAAAGGGAACTTGATCCCACATTGCCAACCACAGTTCAAATTCTGCCCAGTGGCTTGATAAAAACATGCCAAGCACATGTATAAGCGTGCCCCGAATCCTGACAAGATAGGAAAATGGAAAAGGGATTATGTCATGACTATGTCCCATGAGGGAGGAGGGTAGTTCTCCTTCCCTCTCTCTCTCTGTTTCTCTCTGGCAAGCACATGTACTCTCTAGTGATTAAAATAATAATAATAATAATTCTAGGATGGAAATCAAAGTTTAACAAACAGGCTTAACAGTAAATTAGACACACCTGAAAAGAGGATTAAAGATCTAGAAGATAAAAGAGCAGGAAACATATAGACTGAAACAAGAATAAAGAGCATGGAAAACATACTAAAGAGCATAGGGGAAGGGCCGGATAGTGGCACAGTGGTAAAATGTGATGCTCTAGGAGACTGAACCACATTGGAGGGCTCCCGGTTAACCTCTCTGAGTACACACAGCACACACATGCTCAGGACCCAAGACTAGCTGAGACCCACTTAGGAGTGAATTGCAGTATCTGCACACAGCCTAGGGTTTCTGTCTCTCTCTGAAGAGATAAATGTTTTAAAACAAGCAATGGAAATATATGAGACAAAAAGAATTATCTAGATGCATATTAATAATTGGAGTCTTAGGATAGAAGATTGTACAGAAGCAGTTTTCGAAAAGCTCAAAAGCACCAACGGTAACTCACAGGTTCAAAGGCACAACAAACCTCGAGCAGGGTAAACACTAAGAAAATACAACTGAATGAATCAAAGTAAAACGTCCAAAAAAGACAAGAAAGAAATCTTAAAAAACAGTCAAAAAAAGGAAAAAAGATAACCTTCAAATGAGCAGCAATTAAGACTATGGCAAATTTTGAAACAGAAGCTATGAAAGTCAGAGGACAAATACACTTGAGATGCTGGAATAACCAGCAACCAAAATTTCAAGAAAAATTTAAGATGTTCTTCAAAATTCAATGCAAAAATAAAGTCATTTCTACACAAACAACAACTGAGATGCGTAATGGTCAGCATACATACACTAAAATAACAAAGGGAGAACCTCACGCAGTCCTGATAGGTGAACAGACATTAAGGAAGACAGAGAGAAATGAAATAGGTAAAAATATAGATTAAATATATGGGGATTAAAATGCATGTAGAATAAAAACACAGACCAACAACAACCCTAAAGGCAGACAGAGTATTGTTAGTATAGTTAACTTCTTTAAGGTTCTTCCTAGGAAATGGATATCAGCACTAATTAATTATATATTTAACTGAGTCAAGGATGAATAATGTGATCTATGATAACCCTAAAGCATAACAAAAGAACTTATAACTAACAGGTATGAGGATGAGAGAAAAGTATTTAAATAGTTTAGAAGTTTGCAAGAAAGGACAGTTAGGGGAAAAAAATTTAAACAGATGGACAGAAATAGTCAGACCTTGATAGAGCTAAACTCAACAGTAGCATATATAAACAAAGTTACTACACCAATTAAAAGACACAAGTAAACAGATTAAATGTAAAAATATAGGCATACATTACTTAAAACAAAGTTATCTTAAATATAAGTACATTGAAGCTTTGAAAGTAAAATCATAGAAAAGATATATCATGCAAACATGAAGCAAATCAAGTTGCAGATTTAAACATAAATCATTACTAGAGATAAATAAAAATATTGCATAGCAACAAACAAATAAATCAATTCCTGAGGAAATATGAACCAAATAACATAGTTTCAAAACATAAAGTGACAATTATCAAAACGAAAGAAAAATAAACAAATTCACACCATGGTGAAAAACTATACTGTACAGAGAGGTCAGTGAGAGCCTTACGCCTGTACCAGCAAATCAACCACATTCAATATTTTTAGGTTTATCAATTTGGACACCAATTTCAAGTGTTCCAGCCAATTGAGGACCTTAAATATTATATTTTTGCCATGGAACGATGAAAGGCCAAGTGGTTACTTTCCCTTGGGTCATAGAACCAGAAGATTTTAGAAAAATTCTAAAATATATATCTAACTCCATATTCTCAAAAGAATTTTTTTCAAGAATTATTTAATTTCATTTGTCATTATTATGATTATTTTTAATTTGCTACAGGCCACACATGCTTACTAGAGAGAGAGAGAGAGAAAGTGAGAAAGCAAGCCACCAGGTCCAGGAGTCAAACTGCAGTCCGCCATGTGGGAGTCCAGCATCTTAACCACCACACCACCTGCTGGCCCCTCAAAAGAATTGTTAACAGATTACTAAATCCCAAAGCATACAACTCATTATCATTTATGGATATCATTAATTATTCATCAGCTTAACTTTGGTGGATATTTTATTTTCTTTCTATCCTAAAATTCTTGCATGCTTATTGTCCCCATGCTCACACAGGTCAGTTATCCATTCACAATTGCACTCAGCATAATAGTAGAGAAATATACATGGAAATGGAAAAAAAAAAATGACCTCGTACATGTAGAGAGATTTAGAATGACTACTAGAGGCTGGGAAGTATGGTGAGGGGAAGTTGACAGAGGGATGCTGGCTAACAGAAACAAAAGTACAGATAAATAAGACCAACAAGGGACCAGCAGATGGCATAATGGTTCTGTCACTGGACTCCCATGTAGTTGACCATGACTCAAGTCCTGGACCCAGTGGCCTGAAGCTCACACCAGGCACATGTGCATGCATGCCCAAAATCCTGAGAGGAGACTAGAAAAGGGATTGCAAGCGTAGTAATCCTCTTTGTGGGGAGAGGGCAGGGGGTTGATTTCTTGCTTTCTATCTCTCTCTGCCTCTCCGGTGAACGCAGGCACTTTATAGTAAAAAATCTCTCTTCAACAAACAAATAAATAACAGCAACAATATTCAGCATTATAAAACACAGCAGAGAAAATGTGGTTAACTTACTGTGTATCTCACAGTAGCTTAAAAGGGACAGGGGGGATTTTGAATGTTATCAACACAAAGTAATGACAAATGGTTAAAATGATGGATATACTAAGTGCCTGCCTAATTTAATCATTACTCAGATTCATGTGCTGAAAACATTATGTTGCACTCCCACAAATATGTGATATAATAATTTTTTTAAAAACTGAAAAATATGTATCAGAGAAAGCTTGACCCCCATCTACTGAAAGCTAGACAACTTTAAGCAGGAAGGATTAAAGAATGGTCACAAAAAGAGACACATGGAATCTAACACTGCAAAGTCAGCAAGCATGATGCTCAATATTTAACAGTACCTTATGATATCACAGCAACTATAGATAGATGGAAAAGACTACATATTTCTCTAAAAATATTATACTTAGCACATGAATTTAAAGCAATGCCAATAACATTACAATTCAAATAAGACATCAGGTTCTCACTGCAGGGCTATCCTTCAGCCTCAGGCTTCCAGCTGGGGTCACAGGGAGGCGACACCAGGCCCCACTATTTTTTAGACAGGGTCTCACTAGCTACGTTGCCCAGGCCAGCCTCAAACTCACAATTTTGCCTCAGCCTCCCAAGTTGCTGGAATTAACAGGCACACATCACCACTCTCGACTTTAAGGTTATACCAGGAATCAAACTCAGGCCTTCCGTGTAATCTCAGCCTGCAGAACACAGTATTTTAGGAGCATGCATCACCATGCCTGAGCCAAAACCAAATTTTAAATTGGAGTATCTCCCATATTAAATTGGAGTCATGGGGCTGAAAGGCTAACTAGAGTGGATTGAAAAATAAAATGGAATTGGAAATAGTACAGACAACTCTGTACTATTGCTGGAACTTTGCTGCAAAAGAGAGAACAAAATGTAATAGTTCCTAGCAAGAGTAGTAGGGTCAAAATGAAGTATAAGAGCATGCTGTATAATGATGGAAATGATTCAATAGAGGAGGAAAACTGATGACACAAGAGACAGAAGAGAGGGAAGAGCAAGCAATGCCCTGAGTGAATGAGAGAACAGAGAATTCCACATATACAGAGAGGGGCTGGCATTCCACAGGAGCAGACACAGGTCTTCTGCAGTAGGAACAGGCAGAGAACATGAGTTCAGTTGATGTGATGTAGGTAGCTGTGACAGTGTCAGTATGTTAGTTCCACTAAAGCGATTAGCTTCAAGTTTCTCAGTAAATAAGCAAGGTAATCAGCCAAGAATGAATGTAGGGAAGAGACACGGAAGATTTAAGAAAAAAGAGCCAGCCCTATAGCACAGTGATTAAGGGAGCAAGATCCGACATGGCTGACTGTGGTTTGAATCCCAGCACTGGGGGACTGAGAAACATATTAGGCACACATATGTGCACACCCCAAATCCCAATAGGATGGAAAATTAGAAGAATGGGATTGTAGCATGACCATACTCCATTGGAGGCTGCTTTTTCCCTCTTTCCTTCCCTCATCCTTTCTCTGTCTGTCTGTCTCTGGTGAGCACATGTGCCCTTTAAAAAAAAAAAAAAAGATTGTAAGGAAAAGGGAAAACAGAAATAGCCATCTAAATGAACTAAATAAGGTAATACAGTATGACTAATATATACAATCTTGAATTTAAAAGACTAAACCAGTCACCAGGTTGCAGAGAAATCCCCAGTCACATTCAGCTACATAAGTATAAAGTAAGTGTAAAGTTGACAAAAGCCTACTGAGAACTGACAGGTGGTTTAGCTACCAAAACATCTTTGAAGCCCCAGCCCTTTCCCTTCTTTCACCAACGAACTAAATTCTGTTTTGCAAGTGTATGTACTAATGCCCATGGAAAGACATCATAAAGTCCATAATACCATCATCCCACAGTCATCCTTCTACAGCAATATTCCCTTGGTATGTCTCCTTTACTGAGAACATTCTTCAAGTCTTCTCTCCTTGTCTTTCTTTGACAAGTTTGCCAATGAGTGGTTATACCCATTCCTAAAATGGCGAATCCTAATAACTACGTCTCCCCATCCCTACATTTCTGAATGCTAAACTCTTATCATTCTGTTTTTTGCTTATCTGGCCAATATAACTATAGGATAAATCTTAATGTTCCCTAAATAACCCTCAACAATCTGATCCCAGGATGTGGTTGTAGAATTCTAAATGTATCTCCTACCACTCCCCATCCATGGATGTCATAGTCAAGCCATGTTATACTTCTTCAAACATCTGGCCATCTTAGCATCTCTATGCCTCTACAGGTAAATGCATCTATTTATCTTGTTGTTTATATTGGGTTGTTGGAAAAGTCATGACGTATTTTTCTATTTTTCTATGCAAAAATGGGTCATGACTTTTCTGATAACCCAATATAAGTGGTATTTTTTTTTCTAATAGAGATTTTTTGCTATAGGGCACGTGTGCTTGCCAGAAAGACGGGGAGAGACAAAGGGAGAAGTCACCCTCAGGGAGAGATGGCCATGCTACAATACCTTCTTCTCCGTTCTCTTCTTGGGATTTTGGGCATGCATGCACATGCGCCCAGAGTGAGTTTCACGTCACCAGGTGTGGGACTCGAACCACAATGGACCATGTGGGAGTCCAGCACCTCAACCACTATGGCACCTGCTGGCCCCATAAACTATATTTTTTAATCCTAATCAAAGTGAAGGGCCAACCAGGTAACATGGTGGTTAAGATGGTTGGATCCTACATGGCCAACTACACAGTTTGAGTCCCAGAGCCAATGACCTGAAAAATATGCCAGGCACATTTGCGTCCCCAAAACTCCAAGAGGGAAAGGGAGAAGAGATTGTGACAAGGCCATCCTCCCTAAGAGGTGATTTCTCTCTTTCTCTCTGTCTGTCTCTGTCTCTGTCTCTCTCTGGCAAGCACACATATCCTCAAGCACAACTAATCAAAGTGAAAATACTATCATACTGAAGTTACATATAAATATCTACAAAATGTAAGCAGGGCCGCTACTCCTTGGCTACGATCATAGACCAAATACCAGAATATTTTTTGCCTGGAGGTTTTTAAAATGTCCAACAAACCACAGTTTATTATGCTTGATAATTGACACATGCTTGATAACTGCCTGAATGAAATTTTCAGATCAAATGCTAAGGTTATTTTGTTTTTAAAAAGATCTTTTGAAAAAAATCATTAAAAAGCAATAAAATTATTAAGTCAAGTTTGGTTATATACTTCTATAATCATAACAGTACAATTTTCAAAATATTGGAAATAAAAGACTGATAAATTCTTTTTTTTTTTTTTTTTTGAGAGGTTTTTGCTATAGGGCACGTGCGCTCGCCAGACAGAGAGACAGAAAGTGAGAAATCATCCCCCAGGGGAGATGGCCACGCCGCAATCCCTTCTCCTCCGTTCTCCTCTCGGGATCTTGGGCACGCACGCACATATGCCTGGCGTGAGTTTTAAGCTACCAGGTCCAGGCTGCGAACCATGGTTCTACATGGGAGTCCAGCGACATAGCCATTACACTAACAGCTGGTCCCAAGAATGATAAATTCTTTTAAGCTAAAGGTCCAAAAGCAATAGAGAATGAGGTAAGGCCTCTTAAGAAAATACATGTACATATGTGTACACATGTCCCTAGGTACTGTGTATGCAGTATGTACAATACATATACACAGTAGTTTCTCAGAGTTTCTGAATATTATAAATAAATGGGAAAACTGGAATCCCGAAATGTCATAAAAAAATGAGAAACCTTGCTGCTCATTTAAGTACAGTAGCAACTTTAAGGTCATTTTCCAAACCATTCAGTAATCGAGCATTCAAATGTACACATAGTGCACCCCAAACATCATAGTAAGGCAGTAAACTTGGGGAGTTATAACCACTTGGGAGTAGTATCAAATCTAGTAGCATCAAGTTTTGACCTTTATTGTTGTAATTTAACATTTATGGAACTCTAAACATATGCATATCCTAGAAGTAGCATTATATTACAATAACATATGGAAAACAATACATGGAGCCCAAATGGCTTTGCTTGAACAATCAAAAAGGACAATCCAACCCTTGCTCCAACATCTTATAGGTATAACTTACAATAAAATAATTATGGAGACAGAGGACTGCTTTCAAATCTACAGGGAAGGGAGGAGTCCCATTTTGTTCCAATCACGCATCAGTGTCATTATGGGTACTGGCTCTACCACTTACAAGCTCTTTGATCCTAACCATTCTCTGACTCATTTTCCTTGTTTGCAAAGTTGGGGTTCCACTATACCACACCAGGTTGTTTAGAGTGTTTAGGACCAAATCTATAAAGCAAGTAGTATTTGCACATGGAAATGAGACTAGAATGATGGACTATAAAAAAAAGTAATATGAGTCTTCTCTGAACAAGGACATTAGGACGATAAAAACAAAAATCTTCTCCTGATGGGCTTGCCCATGGCCTGGTAGTCACATAAACTGGATCTTACATGGCTAACAGTGCCATTCCATGCCAGAGCCAGCAGCTTGACAAACATGAGGGTTCATGTGCATGCATGCTCAAAATCTCTAAAGAAGGGAGAGATGGAAAAGAAGGGATTGTGGCATGATCATTCCCCATGGAGTGGGGGTGAGGGGGTACTTTCTTGCTTTCCCTCTCTCCCTGTCTTTCTCCAGCAAGCCTGTGTGGCCTCCAGCAAATTAAAAAAAAAAAAAAAGGAAAAAAATCCTCTGTGTGTTCTATGCTGATCACATGTTCAGACGGAAGATAGTACTTCTAAAAAAATAATAAATTTAAAAAAATTAAAAATTGACGGCCTGCAGGTGGATTATTGGTTAAGACACTGAATTTCTACGTGGTTGACCAAGGTTCAAGACCCAGACCTGGTAGCTTGAAAAATCACACCAGGCACACGTACACGCATACATGCCCAATATGCCAAGAGGAGAATGGAAGAAAAGGGATTATGCTATGGCTATCCCTCCTGGGGAGTGATTTCTCACTTTCCCTCTCACTGTCTCTCTCTGTTGCTCTCCAGAGAGCACACATGCCCTATCAAAAAAGCTTTAAAAAATATTTAAATTATCTTGCTTTGTTAGGAATAGAAGCACTGCACATTATGCAAATCAATTTCCCTTTATCTCTATAGCAATAATGATTGAGTACTCCTCTGTGCTAGATATATTACATAAACTAAATCTACTTGAGGTTCACAGTAATCTCTGGATGTGGCATCTAGGCAGTTATAAAATATGGACAAGTATGAAGCAAATAAACTTCAAATATAAGAAAGCTGAGGATCCAAAAGATCACAGCTAGTACCTGACAGCGCCAGGATTCAAACTCCAGTCTAACATCTAACTTGTATGCTCTAGACACTACTTTATACAGGGTTCAGTACCTGCTAATCAGTAAAAGCAAGAATCATCTTACCATTAAAGAGCAGAAAGAAAATGCAAATAGCTTAAGGCTTCAGAAGTTTTCTTATATAATGCTTCCCAAAAACACCCCCCTCCCTTTTCCGTAGTACTGTAATAACCTTTTCTAAAAGAGGAAGTGACACTGTTGGGTTTTCTGTCTTTAAAAGATTCCTAAGTTTAGCCACAGTTCACTTATCAAGTCATCTCAAATAACTAAACCCAGCTGAGATTCCAGAGTAAATAAAGGGGAAAAGAGGTCTCCAAATAGTTTCTTTTTTAATGTACCAAAACAACAATAAATTAAAATTCTTCAAGTTACCTATAAACAAGTCTCAATTAATTTATTCTGTTCTTATTCAGAACAATTTTTAGACACAGTTAAACTCGGAGTGAAAATTGCTTCATTCCCAAGTCAAAGAAAACAAGATGCAGAAATTACAGAGAGATACGCTGATCATGTTCAAGAAATAACTGCTTCCTAAAAGAGTTAGAAGATTTTTTTTTTAAATTAAGAGCATTTAATCTAAATCTATTTGAATATACTTAAGGAGTCTTGACTAACTCATTTGGTGCTAAGTTACTAAGAAAAAACATTTAATAATGCTCTGTCATAAGATGGCAAAACAAAATAGTTCACTTATAAGTTTGTGCTTCAAGCATACAAAAAAAAATCCACATTGTTGAACACCTCACTTCCTAATTGAATAGTTAATACACACTTGTAAAATATTAAGCAATATAGAAATGCATAAAGAAAAGTGGATTCCACAAATGCCCTTCCAAAGCTACTCCGCAGTATTAACTGGGTTTTGGTGTGTTTCCAGTCTTTCTCCTCTACATTTTTCAGTTTCTCCTCTACATATTCCTAATAGACTTAATTGTACCATATCTCACACACACGCACACACACGAGAACATACAGAACACATACATGTGTGTGGAAGGGCAGGCAATAGAACCATACTATGCATGTTCTGCAATTTTTTTTCCTTCTTGAATATATTTCATGGGATATCTTCCAGATCTGTTTAAATAAACAAAGTTTATTCTTTAGAATGGCTGGCTATACTATACTACATAGACATACCATGAAATCTTTTTTTTTTTTTTTAAAGAGATTTTTGTGAGACCAGCAAGTGGCATGGTGGTTAAGGGTGCTGGACTCCCACATGACTGACCATGGTTCGAGTCCCAGACCTGGGCCTTGCTTTCCCACTTTCTCTTTCTCTCTCACTCTGTCCCTCTCTGGTCAAATTAAAATAAATAAATAAATCTCAATAAAAATAATTATTTAAGAAAAAGAGAAAGAGAGAGAGATTTTTTGCTAGAGGGCACACACACTCTACAGTGAGACAGAAAGTGAGAAATCATCCCCCAGGGGGGATGGCCATGCCCTAATCCCTTCTCCTCCATTCTCCTCTCAGGATTTTGGGCACACACACACATGCATCTGGCATGAGTTTCAAGACTCTAGGTCCAGGATTCAGACATAGTTGGCCATGTAGAAACCCGGCAACAAAATCATTATGCTATCTGTGGGTCCCCATATGGTAATATCTTAATCTTTCTTCTACTGATGGTTTCTAGTGGTTTGACAGTACATAAACAATGCTACATTAAAGATCTTTGTGCACATATACAGGAATCGTATTTCTAGAAACTACTGAGTCACAGATTAGAACTGATGCTCAGATGAATACAACTTTAAATTCTGGTAAAGAATGCCAAATTGCCCTTCAAAAGTATATTCTTATTTGTTCTCTTGCTAACAATAAATGAGCAAGACCCTCTATCATCACTCTGGACATTATTTATATTTTTTCAGTCTTAGGCAAACAATATTTCATGGCTGTATTTGCATGATCAGACAAACATTACTAGTTCCTGCATAACATTCCCTTTTCCTCATCAGGAAGAGTCATGCCACAATTCCTTGTCCTCCATTTCATCAGGATTGGGGCATGCACATGCATGTGCTTGGTGTGATTCTCAAGCTGCTGGGTCCAGAACTCAAACCACACAGTCAGCCACATGGGATCAAGCTGCCTTAACCACTAGGCTGTGGAGCCAGCCCAGACCCTGTCTTTAAAAAAGAAAAAAAAAAAAAAAAACAAGGAAAGAAAGAGAAAAAAGTGTTTCCTCAACCCCCTTGCAGCCCCTTGAAGTGATGTGACATAGCTCTGGCTGATGGCTTAGGGGAAAGCTTTTGCTTCCCTTTTACGGGGGACACCTCTTTTGGATATCTGCCTCTTTTTCTTCTGGCCTGGCTCTTGGACCTAAGGATGGAGAGATAGAACAGCTATCTTATAACCATGAGGACAAAGAGAAAAATGTGAGAAGAGCTGGGTCACTCAGGTACTACTTGGCCACTGTAACGGCCTTACTGGTCCACATCCCCTAGGTTTTCTAGCCACTCACCCAGATTTTAATTTTTCTACGTCTAAATGTAATTCTAACCCTAACCAGTTCTCTGACTAAAATGACATTTAATATCTTTTCATGTGTTACCAGCCATTTGTACTTCTGTAACTTGTCTCGTGTATTTGTCAAATGTTCATTTAGTTGTCTCTTGGTCTAGAAACATGGAACTCTATAGAGCATAATCATGTGAAATGAGTAATTTTTCAGTGTTCCAGTTTCATGGGGCATTTGTAAAATAAGTTTTGGAAAAATAGCTATATTTGGTCTTTTGGTAGTTCCTTGAAAACCTAGACATCCACTTACTATATTCATTGGTCACATTCTTGCTTATTTGTCCCAGATGAATGAAGATTTATTTTCCATACAGAAACTGTATACTGGCCCAGCTGCCCTGGTGGAAAGTAACACACACTCGGCAGTGCTGGAAGCCGTGTGACCACCATGGTTCAGATTCTGGCTTGGCCTGGAAATCATGCTGGTGTGTGTGCAGACGCCCAGAGTCCCGAGGAGCTAGAACGCTGGGTAAAGGAAATCATGGCGTGATGAGACCAGCCAAGGGTGCTTCTCTCTACCCTCTCTCTCCACTTTTCCCTCCCCTTCTTTGTCCTTCTCCCTCTCTCACATGTGCATGCACACACTCTGTCAAAAGGGGGGGAAAAAAACCTGTACCACCCGTAAGTTTTATCTGTAATAGTGAAAAACTTGAAACAAGCCAAATATCCTTCAGTGGATGAACAGTTAAACACCTTCTCCTATATCCACACAATGTAATACAACTCAGCAAAAAAAAAGAAACAACTGATACAAGAAACAATTTGCAGGGATACTGAGTTTGGAAAGTCCATCTCCGAAGGTGACATATAATGACAAAATTATAGAGGAAAACAAATTAGTGGCTGCAGGTGGTTAGGGAAGGGCAGGCTGGGTGAGAGGACTGGCTGTGACTACAAAGGGATAGAATTAGGGAAGTCTGTAGTGTCCTAGATCCCACAGGGCTGACTGCGCAGTTTGAATCCTGGCCCTGGCAGCTTGGAAAATCATGCTGAGCACAGGTGCCTGCATGCCCCAAATCCTGATAGGATGGGGAGGTGGAAGAGAAGGAACTGGGTGTGACAATGCCCCACTGGGAGGGTGCTTTCTCCATCTCCCTCTCTGTCCCTCTGTCTGTCTCTGCCAAGCACATGTGTCCTCTGGAAAAAAAAATAATTTAATCTACACGAGATAAAACTGCACAGAACTATATACAACTGCATATAAAACTGGTGAAATCTGAATAAATTCTAGATTGTACCAAAATCAAAATTTTGGTTTTAATATAGTAGGTCACTGGGAAAGTTATGAGGTATTTTTCTATGTTTTCTATATTTTTCTATGCAAAAATGCATCATGACTTTTGCAACTACCCAATATAATTTAAGATATGTAAAAAAGTTACCATTTGAGGAAACTGGGTAATATGGGACCTCTCTGTACTGTTTTTCAACTACCCATGAATCTATATTATCTCAAAATAAAACATTTTATTAAATAGTTGGCCAGGGACCAACAGATGGTGTAGTAGGTTAAGATGCTGGACTCCCACATGGCTGGCCACAGTTTGAGTCCCGGAACCAGTGGCTTCATACCAGATGCGTGTACGTGCATGTTCTGAATTCCAAAAGAAGACTGGAGAAGAAGGGAGGGATTGCAGTGTGGCCATCTCCCTTAGGGGATTATTTCTCACTTTCCCCCTCACTGACTTACTCTGTCTCTCTCCAGTGAGTGCAGACACCCCATTAGAAAAAAAAAAAAAAAAACTAAAAAAGGGACCAGTAGAAAGCATAATTGCTACGTTGCTGTACTCCCATATAATCAACTGTGGTTCTAGACCCGGACCCAGTGGCTTAAACCTCTTGCCAGGCCCATGTGCATGAATGCCCAAGATCCTAACAAGAAGAGAATGGAGAAGGGACTGCAGCATGGCCATCCCCCCTGGGAGACGGAGGTGATGTCTAGCTTTCTTTCTCTCTCTGTCTCTCTGGAGAGCGCAAGCGCCCTAAAGCAAAAATCTCTATACAAAAATAAAAAAGGCATAAATACATAGTTGGCCAGTCCAGTGGCACAGAGGCAGTGCAATACTCTGTGATGCTGAAGCCACATGGGAAGGTCTCGAGTTCACCTCCCAAGGTCTCGCCGTGCACTCTGGGGGCAGGGATGCATGCCCATAATCCTGGCTGGCTGAAGCCGAACAATGTTGTGAACACCCTGTTGGCAGTACCTGTCTCTCAGTTAAGACAGAAAGAAGGAAAGAGAAAGGGGACAGAGAGGGAGCTAAGAAAGAAAGGAGGGAAGGAAAAAAGAATGAGGAAAAGAAGAAAAGAGGAAAGAAAGAAACTAACAAGGGAAACGTAAGTAGGAGATGCTACTTTTTAAACTCCATAATTAATATATCATCTTCTGCTTTCAGCTTTCACCCAGCAGAGGTGAAAGTCAGAGTAAAGTCTTCCTTCTTTCCAGCTGAGCTTTGAATCCCACATTTCCAAGACAAGGTCTCATGTGATAATCAGAAAACATAAGAGAGACCCTGCTTTTCCCACCAACTACACACGGATAACTTTCGGCAGGAGGCCAGGGCTACCAGTTACAGTCATTCTAAAACAGTGTTTCACTGATGTTTTGGCATTGTTCAATTTACAGAAAGATAAGGGCTTTCTTACAATTATTTAAAACCTAAGGAAATATTCAAACATTACTAAGTACTCATTTAAATTAGCCTAGGCCAGGTTTTCAAAGCATAGTGCCTGTTTTGTAAGATGTTTCTGGTAACTGCAGTGATGGAACTAGCAGATGTTCAGGTAATAGTCATTAAATTCTCGCCATGACTAAGTAGCATAATGACCTTTATTAATCACTGCATCTGGTATCTGCCAAATGAGAACGAAACAATACTCAAGCAGCCTGCTCTTAAAGGGTAACAAGTTATCTGAAATGAAGACACTAAAGCACATTTAAATGACATTTAAATTACATCAAGATAGTGGTACAAACAAACGTTTAATTTCAAATAGCATTCTAAGTAAAACAACTCATTGCAAATCTAATTGTTCTCTAGAGAATATTCATAATGTCTACTGGGCAGTCTGTTTCTATAATAAAATAATACAAAGAATTGAATCCTCTCGTTAATTAGGCAACTGATTAAATTTATCAATTATCTATTATCCATATGTACATTCATCACTTTGATGTCACAGAGAAACCGAATACCAGGAAAGCTCATAAATGGCTGTATTCTTCAGAATTAACTTTCTCCAGACGGTGAATGAACTGCAGTGTGTGCACTCGAGAAGCTCACAGTCTAATACAGGCTGTGCAAAGCAGTATCAATAAGTGCATACGCTATATGGTGGCAATGGAGACAGAGTCAGAGCTACTCCACATCATTGCCGGTACAACTTGGTACTACTTCTGCTCTACCAGTTCCCAGCTATATCCTATGCCACCTCTAAAACGCCAGAGAAGGTAACACAAGATGGACTCAGTGTCTCAGAACATGTCTGAATGCTGTCAATTACACTGCAAGACTACACAGAAATTTGATTTGTATTACTGAATTTGTAACAGTTACTCTTTCCTCCAACAACATAATACAAGGAAACTTAACCAACATATATTTGTGACTGTATGCAATCCAAAATGCAGCTATCAAAGGATTAATTATGGATTTGCTTACATATTAAGCAACTTGTAGTAATGAATCTTATAGGCATATGTCATCCTATTGAAGTGTTTTTTTGAGGTTTTTGCCTTAGGGTGCATGCACTCACTGAGGAGAGAGAGACACACAGTGATAGGGAAAGTGAGAAATCACACCGCCTCCCCCCAGCAATAGATGGCCACCCCACAATCCCTTCTCCTCCATTCTCCTTCCAGGATCTTGGGCATGCACGCACATGCACCTGACATGATTTTGAAGCCACTGGGTCCAGGACATGAACTGCAGTCGGTTATGTGGGAGTCCAGCAGTATAACTGCTATGCCATTTGCTGGTCCCATCATCCTAGAGAAGTTTTTGCAGCTGTTTTCAGAAATGGATCTAATTACGTGTTTAAAGTGAAAATAATCTACGAGCTAGAGGGTAGCACAGTGGTAAATCATGACACTCTGCAAGATAGAACCACAGGGGACAGTTACCAGTTTGGGTCCAAAGACCTCCCTAAGAAACAGGGCATGCATGTGCACATGAACCAGGTCAGCCAGAGCTAGAGCGGACTGAGGCATCAGGACTCTCTCAGTGGTTCTCTCTCTCTCTCTCTCTCTCTCTCTCTCTCTCTCTTTCTCTGTGTATGTGTGTGTGTGTGTGTGTTTGTGTGTGTCAAAATAAATGTTTAAAAGAGTAAAAAATAGAGGCCAGCAGGTGCCATGATGGTTAAGGTACTAGACTCTCACATGGCTGACCACAGTTCAAGTCTGGACTCAGTGGGCTTGAAAATCATGCTAAGCACATGTGCATGCCTACCCAACCTCCCAGGAGAACAGAAAAGAGACTGCAGCATGACCATCTGCTCTAGCACGGATTTCTCACTTTACCTCTCACTGTATCTCTCTTCTCTCCAAAGAGTTTATATGCCCTGGCAAAAATCTTATTATTTTTTTTTTGGGGGGGGGAGAGGTTTTTTGCTATAGGGCACATGCACTAGCCAGAAAAACAGAGACAGAAAGACAGAAAGCAACAAATCACCCCCCAGGGTGGATGGCCATGCCACAATCCCTTCTCCTCCATTCTCTTCTTAGGATCTCGAACTCAAACCACTGTTGACTACATGGGAGTCCAGTGACAAAGCCATTACTCCAGCTGCTGGTCCCTTTGGCAAAAGTCTTTAAAAAAATAAAGTAAAAAATAACCTAAATCACACCTACACATCATCAGATAACATTAAAAACAAAGTTTTAGTGTTTGTTGTATTAAGTAGTACTATTTCTTTTTTCACACTGATTATTTTTCTTTTGTTACATTCATGTTGTAAGCGTTTGAGTATAATTAAGAAAAACAGAAAAAAAGCTAGCACAGTAAGACCAAAGAACATAAGAGATAAAGAAGTAAGAAACTAAGATCAGATCAGCATTCTCTAGGTACGTATAATCCAAAAAGTGTAGGATGGTGAACTGTAGTGATCCAGACCTCACTGTAGAGACAAATATGGACAGAGTAGAGAGGCTTGTGAGAAGGAGGTTTCTGATACTGACACCACAGATGGCAACACGGGTTTTGGATTCCCTTTACTTCTGAGATTACTTGAACAAATGTAGTTTTGATATTAATAGAAATACTGACTGCATTTCAAAAACTGAATAGTCTTCTATTCAACAAGCATATGCTGAGCATCTTCTAAATGCACAGATAATAAAGCTACATGTTGTGGGAGAACTTATATACCAATTGAACAGATGAAACCATCACTATCAAGTATTTTTAACAACAAAGGCAGTAAGTAACCGAAAAATGAAACAATGGGCTAGAACTGGATGGTAGAAAGAAACCAGCTGAGAAGGGCAGACTGGAGTTTCCAAAATGTCCAACAAAGGAGACTGTGCTTCACCCTGAAAACAGTGAGCACTCATAACATTTTTTAAAAGAATCATTTATTAATTCAATTCTATTTGTTATTATTAGTTTTTAAAATTTGACTAGAGACAGAAAGAGAGAAAGGGAGAGCAAGAAAGTAAGAAACCAGATCCAGGACTCAAACCCTATCACCCATGTAGGAATCCAACATCTTTAACTACCACGCCACCCATAATATATTTTTAAGCTATAGTATGTGATAGAAACATTATCTTAAATCAGGATAAAATATAAAATGAAAAAATGCATTCAATCAGGTTAGCACTGATAAATATTTTCTCAAAAAGGCAATAAAAGATATAGAAAGAACAAAAAGATTATCAATATACATTAATAAATTATAAATCATAATAAATCTGAACCCTAGGCACATTTGTTTATTCAACTGTTCTAAACACTTCACAAATGTGAACTCATGTAATCCACATTAACGACCTATGAGAACTTTTGTCTGCTGTCATTCATCCAATTTTACATATAAGGAGACAGAGGCACAGAGAATTAGATAACTTGTTCAAGGTCACATGACTACTAAGTAGTGGATTCAAGATTTGAACCAGGTAGTCTGTCTGTGCAATCGACACTAATAGAACTTCCTATAATGTGGCTACTAGCACTTAATATGGCTTGTAGGACTAAGGAAGTAAATTTTTTATTTGATTTCATTTTAATTATGTAAGTTTAAATAAGCATTTGAGGCTAGTGGCTGCCATGTTTGAGAGGTCAGAATACTCTTAATTACTACTGAGTCTGGTCTTTTTTTTTTTTTTTTTTTTTGAGAGAGGTTTTTCACTTTTTCACTATAGGGCGCATGCTCTCGCCCCATAGACAGAGAGAGACTTAGAGACAGAAAGCGAGAACTCACCCCCCCAGGGGGGATGGTCACACTGCAATCCCTTCTCCTCCATTCTCCTCTCGGGATCTTGGGCACGCACACACACGTGCCCGGCATGAGTTTTAAGCCACCGGGTCCGGGACGCGAACTGCGGTCGATTACGTGGGAATCCAGCGACATAGCCATTACGCTAACTGCTGGTTCCCCTGAGTCTGGTCTTACCACTAACTTCAGTGAAAAGCAGGAGAGCAATGTGGCTCAGGTACTTATTATTTTAATTGACATAGTAATTGTAAATATTTACAATTGTACAAGTTTAAACAATTTAGAAAAAAACTTCAAATAATTTTAATTATTTAAATTATTTAGCCAGTTTCAAATACAACTGATTATAAAATTCACCACCTTTAAAAACTCTTTCCATGGTTAAGACAATAATAAACTGGATCAATGAGCCAAATAAAATGGGTTCATTAGCAGATGGCGTAATGGTTACGTTGCTGACTGCAGTTTGAGTCCCAGATCCAGCAGCCTGAAACTCACCAGGCATATGTGTGTGCATTCCCGAAATCCCAAGAGGAAAATGGAGGAGAAGAAATTGCGGAGTGGCCATATCTCCCGGGGGGGGGGCGGTGTGTGGCACGGCGCCGGGGGGGGGGGGGGGGGGCGTGATTTCTTGCTTTTTATCTCTCTTTGTCCCTCTGCAAGCACGCGTGCCCTATAAGCAAAATCTCTCTTATGAAAAGAATAAAAAAAAAACTCTCTTTAAAAAAAAGGAGTACTAATTATGATCTCTATTCAATATATCTCCCAAAAATAATTAAAGTCTTAATAAAAAGTATATCAACTAACTCCACCAATAACAAACAATCTTTACTTCGAAAACAACACAACCAACAAAAAAATAACAGCAGCCTACATTTAGTCCTGACAATATACTTGTCATTGGAGCAAGTCCCTTATATACGTCATTTCTCAACCTTACAACATCCCTGGGAAGCACATACTATTATCTCTACTTTTCAGATAAAGAATCTGATAAACAGGGAAGTTGCATACCTTGTCAAAGGTCACACAGCTAGTGAGTGAGTAAATCCAGGACTGAGACCCAATCTGAGTTCAGGTTCTTAACTATCCTCCACTGTGCTGCCTATCCTCTTCATTAATCCACTAACTTATAATTGTGTATCAACTTAGAGTGACTTTTGAAAAATCTCTAAAAGATATTCAGATTAAGCCAAATACTCAACTTTCTAAAACTGTAACTCAGTTTATCATTGAGTGTATGTAAGAAAGAGCGAGAGAATGCAAGAGTATACATAGTCAGGTAGGCATTATTAACTGACCGTAATCCAAGAGGTTATCATAATAAAACAAACATGGGTTTAAGAAATGAAGTAGAATACTAAGGTTGGTCTCTATGAGATCTTAGAAGACATCTAACTATATAATAAAGGGGAAATGGGTGACACAGAGATCACTGCTCGCCTACTGAAACATGGTGGTAAAACTAGATCACAGGTCTTCTGACGTCCACCAAATTACAATAGCCATGGCTTTTTTATCATAGGGTAAACACCACTCCTCGTTAAATCTGCCCAATCCCAGTACAGAACGAAGTATTTTGTTGCAGAATTTTAACTATATACTAAAAGACTTTATATTGGGATGTCAGGAAGTCATGACACATTTTGCATAGGAAAATATGTCATGACTTTCCCAACAACCAAATATTTAAATGATACACTCTTGTTTTTAAACTTATCTATCACTTTGGATACCATACCAGTGAGAATCACTTTGACTACAAGTATAAACCAGCAAATCTAGAGGTAAGTCAAGGTACATACAAACATTCATTAGTGTCATTGGTGTTGCAAAATACCAGACTTCTGTATTTCTCTCCCACCGTGTTGCTTTTGTCATCATGATCACATTATGGCTGCTACGACTGCAGGAACTGCATTCACATTACAGGTAGAAGGAAGAGGTAACAAGGAAGTAGTGACAACTGTCTCAGAAGGCAAAACTTTTTTTTCAGAAATCCCCCAACAGCTTTTATTTAACATCTCAGGAAATGAAGTTCATTTGTTGATTTGTTTTTTAACTGAGCACAGTATCACTACAAACCAAAACAAATTTCTGTTATTAGTAAAGCTTAAAAGAAGAATTGATACTGGGTGAACAATGAACTGTGTATGCCCCAAGAAGTCATTTCTCAAATTCTCATTATGTAATTCTTACCACGGTGTTTTATTCTTCTTTGGGCAAGAGCACAGAAATATTAGTAAGTCATCAAGAACTTTGAACATACAATCAAACAAAATATATTACATGCTATGACTTACGTTTCTCAAGCTTAAAGAATCAACATACATAGTAAAATATAGTTATATTTTAAATATAAACTGAAAACCTTATCTTTCTGACCATTATAAAATATTTAAGAGTGAATTTACATATCCCTAGATATACTGTTTATTAGCTATCATTCATCAAGATCATTTTATGACAACCTTAACTACCAAACACTGCTAAAAAACAAAGTCCACGTTAAAAAACTATCACTAAGCCAAAATATGTATTGTAATTAACAGTAAGTGCTCAACTAAGTAAGCATAATAATTATCATGTACAATAAAATTTTAAAGGTATATAAAAGAAGCAAAAGGAAATGCTAAGAGAATATAATGAAAGTAATAATTCTGACATAGATAAGCAAGAGAGGAAAAAAGTCATGGAATACCAGAGTCCACTTTTTGGTGGAGGTGGTTTGAGCCTTGAGGGCCGATCCAACAAGGAATGTAACTGAAAAACAGCAAGTGTTATGATACAGCTGGCATAGAGGATACATGGAACTAAAAACATAGGACAAATGAAAGGCTTAAGAAAGTACCTTCAGGCAGCAATGGCAAGATAGAGCACAGTTAACTGCCAGTCCTCTCGCCTCCCAGTCACCTTAACTATATTCCCAAACTTCTTTCCATGGTCTCTATATGTTTAGCGGCATCTAAGCTCCTCCCCCACCTCATCTCCACCACTATTCCCCCTCTTCACCTACTTTCTTGCCACCTTTAACAGCCTGTATTTTTCCAAAACATTTTGTTTTCATCTCCAAGACATTTTAAACACATTTTTTTGGGGGGGGCAGGGGAGCTGTGGCTTGGGATGCTTATGCACACTATCTTCTCCCCCAAGCTAGTTAGCCTCTATGCTCCCTTTGAGACTTAGTTCAGTAGACAATGATCAACTCTCCAAAAAATTTAATTCCTTCACTCTCCAAATTATCAAACTAGGGTCGGTTAAATACCACTCCCCTGGGGGACCCCATGGCTTCTTTTCTATTTCACTTATCATACCACTGGAATTACTGCTGTTTGTCCCCAGACCACTTGCCTTGGAGTTCCCTGATGACAAAGCTGTCTACCTTTTCCACCTAAGATGTGGTAAATATTGAAAACATGTTTACTGAATAAAATTAATGAGGAAGCTACTGTAATACTCTAGAAGATAGATGCCAAACGATTAAAGGAAGAATGAAAAAGTCAGGAGAGAGATGAAAGCTCTTATTTTACTAATATGATAGATTTTCAGGGCTTCCCTCAAAACTTATTCATAGTCTACAAATTAATTTAATAAGCTTGGTCCACAGGTTTTCCAACCTACCAAAAATTTAAAATGAAGAACCTGAATCCTTAAGAAAATATTCACTCATATGTACCATACTTTTGTTGAAGAAGAGAGAGAAATCTGTTATCCAAATTAACATGAGGCTTTTAAAGGAGAAAATCAGGCTCTCCAGTAATACAGTGATGACATTTATGCCTTTAAGTACATTTGGAGAATGTGTGGTTTTACGTTCTAGTCTGTTGGATGGTCAGTGTTTTGCCTCCCAAGCTGGTCTAGCTTTGCCCTAGAGATGCAAGCTAACAAGGAAACTAGAGAGGAAAACATGATCATTCTCCTTCCAGTTAACATTGTGTAACTCATTCCACCTCTTCGGTTCACAGACTAAATTGTTTTCACTCCGCCCAGGACAAACTTACATCAAAACATAAGGATACATGGAACAACTAAAAACATAGGACAAATGAAAGGCTTAAGAAAGTACCTTCAGGCAGCAATGGCAAGATAGAGCACAGTTAACTGCCAGTCCTCTCGCCTCCCAGTCACCTTAACTATATTCCCAAACTTCTTTCCATGGTCTCTATATGTTTAGCGGCATCTAAGCTCCTCCCCCACCTCATCTCCACCACTATTCCCCCTCTTCACCTACTTTCTTGCCACCTTTAACAGCCTGTATTTTTCCAAAACATTTTGTTTTCATCTCCAAGACATTTTAAACACATTTTTTTGGGGGGGGCAGGGGAGCTGTGGCTTGGGATGCTTATGCACACTATCTTCTCCCCCAAGCTAGTTAGCCTCTATGCTCCCTTTGAGACTTAGTTCAGTAGACAATGATCAACTCTCCAAAAAATTTAATTCCTTCACTCTCCAAATTATCAAACTAGGGTCGGTTAAATACCACTCCCCTGGGGGACCCCATGGCTTCTTTTCTATTTCACTTATCATACCACTGGAATTACTGCTGTTTGTCCCCAGACCACTTGCCTTGGAGTTCCCTGATGACAAAGCTGTCTACCTTTTCCACCTAAGATGTGGTAAATATTGAAAACATGTTTACTGAATAAAATTAATGAGGAAGCTACTGTAATACTCTAGAAGATAGATGCCAAACGATTAAAGGAAGAATGAAAAAGTCAGGAGAGAGATGAAAGCTCTTATTTTACTAATATGATAGATTTTCAGGGCTTCCCTCAAAACTTACTCATAGTCTACAAATTAATTTAATAAGCTTGGTCCACAGGTTTTCCAACCTACCAAAAATTTAAAATGAAGAACCTGAATCCTTAAGAAAATATTCACTCATATGTACCATACTTTTGTTGAAGAAGAGAGAGAAATCTGTTATCCAAATTAACATGAGGCTTTTAAAGGAGAAAATCAGGCTCTCCAGTAATACAGTGATGACATTTATGCCTTTAAGTACATTTGGAGAATGTGTGGTTTTACGTTCTAGTCTGTTGGATGGTCAGTGTTTTGCCTCCCAAGCTGGTCTAGCTTTGCCCTAGAGATGCAAGCTAACAAGGAAACTAGAGAGGAAAACATGATCATTCTCCTTCCAGTTAACATTGTGTAACTCATTCCACCTCTTCGGTTCACAGACTAAATTGTTTTCACTCCGCCCAGGACAAACTTACATCAAAACATACAAACGTGTTCTTTCAAAATATATGAGGCTATTTGCCCAGACTACATAAACTACTCATAGACAAGACTGTCTTAACAAATGTATTAGGTTTTCGGGAAAGTCATGAGGTATTTTTCTGTTTTTCTATGCAAAATGTGTCATGACTTTCCTGATGACCCAATACTTCCTCATTTGTTCATTCCTTCATTCCTTCATTCCTTAATTTTATCATACCCTTAAGTTCTATAATACATTTGTTTACTATCTCAAACCAAGGAGGATTAATTGATAAAAACTTCTCAAGCCATTTATTATAATTATTTCATCTCCAACTTTGATACTTCTCGGGAAATTTTCCCTTCATAAATTGATTTTCTGTACTATTTATTAATATTAATGTGAGTGCAATACTTAGAAATGTTGTGCTTTCCCTATAATCATTCAAATCCACTACATTTTAAAGAACTGAGTCAAAATTCTCTAAATACAAGTCAGTGTTTTACATTTGTCTACATAAATTTTGCTTTTCTCAGGGAGATCAATATTAAAAATTGGTAAGATGTAACAATATTATTTTGCATAAAGATAAAATTGGTAGTAAATATGTTGACTAAGAATACTATTAGAAGTAGTTTTAAAAATCAAGCTTCTAAGGTAAAAAAGGAAGTCTATATATAAACTTCCAATTGTCTCTGAGAACAAAACTATTCTAACACTTCAATATACAGTATCTTTTAGAAGTTTTTTTCCTATCAAAATATCATATGCTGTTTCCTCTCACATATCATACAGATAAACGCAAATACTTTGAATGACAAGAAAAATATTCTTCTTTTCCTTGTGCATATTCCAAATAACTATGATTGTGGCTGAACACATAAAAACCAGAAGAAACATTCAAATAAAAAATAATAACTGTAGGGACTAGCAGTGTAATGGCTATGTCACTGAACTCCCATGTAGTCGACCGCGGTTTGAGTACCGGAACCGGTGGCTTAAACTCATGCTGGGCGCTTGTATGTGGCATGCCCAAGATCCTGAGAGGAGAATGGAGGAGCAGGGATAGAGGCGTGGCCATCTTCCCTGGGGGGTGATTTCTCACTTTCTGTCTCTCTGTCTCTCTCTCTCTGACTGGTGAGCGCATGCGCCCTTATAGCAAAAACCTCTCCAAAAATAAGTGAATAAATAAAATAAAAAATAATAACTATAAAGGTCAAACTGTATGAATCTGACATTTCAAACAGACTGAGATTAAAATAATTTATATTATCCTGAAATAGCAAAATTAGCAAGCTTTCTAAAAAATGCTTAATTAGAATTCTGCTATTTAAAGGTGGGAATGTAGTCTATTTCAGGAGGTAAATAACTATAAAGAATTCTAAATAATACCATCACATTTTCAAGAGTAGATGATGATAATTTCTAAATCTGCTTTTTAAGGAACATTTTTGTTCAATCATTTAAATACCATGTTCTTCCACATTATGAAGAGAATAGAAAAGAAGATCCCTAAGGCTTCTTTCAGCTCTAATATTCTATACATGGTTGATGATTCTTTAAGTATAATATTATTTCATACCATCATCCTAAATCACTTTATGTAGGACTTAAGGAATCCTCTAAGCTTTACTTTAAAACACTCAATATCGTATCACATTTAATAATAATAATCTGTATTTTATATCACTTAAGGTTAATTTTCACTATTCCTATCTACTATAAAGAAAGAATGCTATAAATGCATCTTGCATATGAAAAAGCTGATGCATAATTTATCAACTAATTTTAAACCATAGACTAAGTTAGTGAAATTACTAGTATTATCAATGTAGTGGCCTATATTTAAAAAAAAATCTATTCCTTATTATTGTTTCAGAGATTCACCATTCCAAACATTTAAAATGCAAAATATACAAGTATTACTTCAAAGACATCTCATTTTAAGATCTGTAAGTCAGACATCCAATTAAAATATTTTTTGAAGATATATTTCAACATATCCCCGAAACATGCTATAAGTACAGGACTTTTTAAAAAATACAAACAGCATTGATTAAACATAAAATCTTAAGATAGAATTATTCACTAAAAAAAGGCAATAAAACCTACTATTCATTTTTATGAATAAAAATCATTTTTATTTTATCAGCTATTCACACAAACCAGCTAGTTCTTTGCTCTGCTACAGGCGAAATCCTAGCTTTTTCCTTCTGATTTCTGCCATGAATATTTATATTTTAAAATGAAAAGAAAAGAGGGTTATAGGAATGATTCTTTTATCACCAAAATATGCTGTGCAAGAGGAACTTTACAATGCAAAATATACTGTTGTAGCAGCAATGTCATAAACCCCCCTTACTTTTTGTACCTTTTAATAAAAAGCTTCTAATTTTCTGTCTAGAAACAAAATAATGAAGCATATCAACAATTATGCCATCACCTGATCCTTTTTGGATACCATCATATAAGCGTAAGAGCAAAAGCATACATGGGAACTCAGAACTCCTTTCTTATAACTGCTCTTTAGGTCCACACTTACAAAAACCCCTGAGTGCCTTAAAGTACTGCGATGGTTCCTTCTGTTGATGTTCCTACCTTCCTTCACTGTAGCTGCCTTCTGCCTTGATGGTGTCACCAGCTCCTTTACAATCTGCAAGACTTGAATCATTGCTAGTTAACAAGCCAGACTCCAGATGCTTCTTCAGAAATCCAACAGGTTTCATCACCAAGAGCTCATTGCATATCTGCTTTCAGAAAGCTCAAGATGAACACAGTTCAACTTCAGAGAAATAGATGCTTTGCCTAGTTACCCATGAAGGCTCTGAAGCAGTTAATAAGAAACAACGGAAGGATAGGCTGTATCTTCTTGAAATGATGGATTCAAAGTGATTTCAGCACATGTGAAAAACTCATCCTCAAAATGCAAAATGTATTACTTTGCAAAGCTTTAACTCTTGATAGTTAAAACAAAACAAAATGTGAGTAGCCTTAACGAATAGATTTTTTAAGCCTAAGTATAGTGAAAATATTTTCTCACAAAAGCCATGACAAGAAAAACAGAGTGCAATGCTATACATTCTCTATAGTGGATCACAGATGCTAAGTGCAAGTTTTTAAGCAGTCAACCAAAATACCCTGCACCATCGAAAGCCTTAATACTTTTCCAAATTTCTTAAAAACCTCACATTTGAAATAGAAAATAAAACTATGGATAAAAATAAAAAATCTATCTTGCTAACTTAAGCTTTTCCTTGCCTCACATTTGAAACAGAAAATAAAACTATGGATAAAAATAAAAATCTATCTTGCTAACTTAAGCTTTTCCTCCAGATTTGCATAAAAGATTTGGTGCTTCAAAAACATCCTATAAATTTCTTGTCCACCTCCTCACACACATACCTGTGACATCCTAGTCCATGAAAAGAAGTCTAAGTTCATATGCACACTAGCAACTCCCACAAGAGCTGGTAAATTCCTTGGACTCAACAGGAGAAACATGGGCCAGACAATTTCAAAACAAATATAACCACTGCTTCTGCCATACAATCCTCAACAGCCAAAGTGCAACAAATGTCCAATTAATATTTAATATCTTCATTATGTGTTCTATTTATCACAAAACAGCCCTTCTCTGAGTAAACTCAGAGTTATTCAGAGAAAAATGACACTGAGGTGAACATGGCTAAATGTTGCGTTTATCAAAGTAATTCACCACCAATTTGTTCCCCCTACTGTTCTGCCAACTTTCCTATTTTTCTTTCCTTTCCACTTATTATTTTGATATTTTGAACATATAAAACAATAAATCCCAGATCAAATCAAAGAAAGTTTCTTTGTCTTTTCAGAAGTTAAAGGCTTTTGTGCTATTTTCCCATTTTTCAATTAGACAAGTGAAAGACACAATCCACCAGAATTAGAAGTGAAAAATAGGATCCAAAACTCAAATCTTGCTTTCTCTACCACCAAGCCTCTGTAAAAATGTATAGTTTTAAAATTCAGGGTGAAGTTTTCAGTTCTTTAGAGAAGAGGTGCTACAACATGTGCATATATAGCCACCCATAATGTATTCTCCATATGGGTGTTAATTTAAGAGATGCGTGCTCTAAATGCATGGCAGTGAGAAAATACTTGCAAATAAAGGACAAAACAAGACAACTACCCTATTATTTTTAAAGACCATATTTGCAGGTAATAGAAAAGTAAGAGTTCAGATAGGTCAAAGGCCAAATTTTAAACCTCAAATTAAAACTGTGATCTTTAATGAACCTCTTTGAAGACTGGACACAAACATGTAAATCAAACTTCTCAATTCAAGTCTCCCGAAATTTATCTTCTCTATCACCCCATGTCCTGAGGCAATCTGGACATGTAACGGGTGTCAAATATCTACTGTCTTTGTTTTCCAGCCATGTTTCTAGTTTCTGAGAAATCACTCCCTCTCTTCTGAAAAAGACTCTTAAAAGTACTGTTTCTGAATGGTAACTCTGCTAGCTTTGCTTTCTCCCAATAGTCTTCTCTTTCCAAGCAAGGAAGGGGAGGTATGGGACATTAGCCTCTCAATCAACTATGTCCTTTATATGAGAACAGAAGTATCTAAATGCATGTCTCTATAATCATTTTTTAACTTTATTATTATTATTTTTCATTTGCTATAGGGTATGTGTGCTCACCAGAGAGAGATAGACAAAGAGAGAGAGAGAGAGAAAGTGAGAAAGCAAGCAACAGGTCCAGGATTTGAACGATGACTGGCCAAATGGGTGTCCAGCACCTAAACCCCCATAACACCTGCTGGTCTTCCATAATCTTAATTAGTATCATCCCTATTTCATTGATATTACCATTGGTTTTGAAAACTGAAAATCACCTCACAATTACTTTGAATACAAGTAGTTGATGACTGTCGATTCTTAGCCTCTGCTAAGCAATCAAAAGCCTTTTCTTGTTTCTCTCATTCTCTTCTCATTTTCTGATCTTACACTGCATCAGTAAAACTTTTTAATCACATACCTGATACATGTAACTGAGCTGTACTCTTTCTTATTTTGGGGGGGAGATTTTCTTGCTATAGGGTGTGTGCACTCACCAGATAAACAGAGACAGAGAGACAGGAAGCAAGAAATCACTCCCCAGAGAGGATGGCCATGCCCTAATTCCTTCTCCTCCATTCTCCTCTCAGGATTTTGGGCACACATATTCACACACGCCCAGCATGAGTTTCAAGCCACTGGATCTAGGACTCGAACCATGGTCAGTTACGTGGGAGTCCAGTGACATAACCATTCCGCCATTTGCTGGTCCCGAGCTATCCTCTTCAGAATGTCAAGATCATGAAAGATAATGACAGACTTATAAAGTGCTACAGACACTAAAGAGTCAAGATAGCTAAATGCAACACATGATCCCAAATAGACAGTGGACCAGAAAGGGGTGAGGAAAAATATGTGTCATCTGGGGACAACTTGAAATTTAAATACAATTTACTGAATTGATAATACATAGAGAGCAGTGTTAAGTGCTATTCTCATACCACTACACTGCAGGTATGTATCAGAACATCCTGGATTTCAGGACACATACTTGATAGTATTCAGGGGCAAATACTTCAATTTACTCTCTTAATAGTTCAGGAAAAATACACACACACACACACACACACACACACACAACCATAGAATGAAAAAACAAAATGTTGACATTTAGGAAACCTGGGAAAAATAGTATATGAGGATTATCTATATTATTCTTACAATGCTTTCCTAAGTGTGAAATTATTTTGAAATAAAAAATTAAGTTCTGAAACACACACCTTTGCATATAAAGAATGTTTGTATTAATATTTATGTATAAGTCATACAAAATGTCAACTTTAAAGGATGAGATAAATAATGTAAGAACTACATTACATTTCTATATTGGAATATATGTTACAGTTGTAATACAAATTACGATTGTGTGTGTGTATATATAGATATATATCTTCGTTTTACTTAGCACACATATATTTAGACACACAGGCACATGCATTTTCTTATTTGCTTGGAGAAGGGACTGCAGTGTGGCCATCCCCTCAGGGGGGTGATTTTTCACTTTCTGTCTCTCTAGGGAGCGAACATGCCCTGTAGCAAAAACCTATCCCCCCCACCCCCCAAAAAAGGACACTCCTTGCCTACCTAGCTATTGTGCAGTAGTCCAAGGGGGAAAGCCATGAGAAAGAGGCAGACAATTTAACAATTTCTTTAATCAAAGCATAATAGATAACATCAGCTCATTCCATTCATTAACAGATGAGTTACTCAAGTGGCACCACAGTCTACTGGTTAAGGGACCGAAATCCCACATGGCCAACTATGGCTCAAATCCCAGCTTCGGTGGCTTAAAAAACACACCAGGCATTGTGCATGCTCAAAATACTGAAAGGATGGAGAAATGGAGAAGGGGTTGCAGTGTGATCACATCCTCATGGAGGGTGCGTTCCCGTCCCTCTGTCTCTCTCTGGAGAATGCATGTACATTTTTGACCATTAGAAAAAAATAAATAAAAAGATGAGTTTCTAATAAAATAATAGTTTATAGCTAATAATTGTTATTATAGTTTATCACGTTTGTTGATTTGTTCAACTCAGTTAGGATAAAACTCCATGAGTTAAGTGAAATGGCATTTAATTTTTTAAGAAAAATAAAGTATAAAAAAATCTCTGGCTGCTGAGGAACAGCTTGTTCATTATTTAAGTGGACAGTGGGTATCAAACCACTATGGTATTTAAATATCACTGGATACGCTTATAAAAGAGAATAGACAACTTTAATTATTTTAATGTTACTTTATTAGGCTTCTGAAGCAAAAATTAGTTTAATCATAATTTTAGCTCATGACATATTTCTGCATTGGTCCTTGTCAAGTCATATCAATTCACTTATTTATTTTTAATTATTTGATAAACATCAAGAAGCAACCACCTGAAACAAAAGCTTCATAATAATCTAAATCTAACCTACAGTCCCCCAACCAGCAACTCAGGCCTCTCCACACCCAATGTAACCATCACCCTTGATCTAGCATTTATCATTTCCTTCATACCCTCTCTCTAACATAGATATTCTTATTTTTTAAGAGAGATTTTTGCTATAATATGCGTGCACTTGCCAGAAACACAGAGAGAGAGAGAGACAGAAGGCAAGAAATCACTTCCTGGGGTGGATGGCAAAGCCACAATCCCTTCTCCTTCATTCTGCTCTCGGGATTTTGGGCACACATGCACATGTACCTGGTATAAGTTTCAAGCTTCCAGGTTTGAGACTCAAACTGTGGTTAGCCACGTGGGAGTCCAGCGACATATCCATTACACCATTTGCTGGTCCCAATAGATATATTTTTTAAGAGGTTTTTGCTATAGGGTGTGTGTGCTCACCAGAAAGACAGAGAGAGACAGAAAGTGAGAAATCACCCCCCAGGGGGATGGCAATGCCCTTCTCCTCCATTCTCCTCTCGGGATCTTGAGCACATATGCACAAGCACCCACCGCGAGTTTAAGGCACCGGGTCCAAGACTCAAACCACGGTAGACCACATGGGAGTTCAGCGACATAGCCATTATGCTAACTGCTGGTCCCCCATAGATATCCTTAAAATGTCTTATCTTGTTGTTCTTTAGTTATTTTTAACTATAAAAAAGGGTATCATGTTTTAAGTAATCCTTTAGGAATTATACTTTTAAATATTATTTTGCTGAAACTCATTCACATTGTTTCACACTGCTATAGCTCATTTGTTTTGACTAATATATCTCATTATGCAACTACATCATACACATTATTTATCTTCCTATCAGTGGGTATTTTAATTATTTCTAAAACTTTGCTCCTGTGAACCATCCTGCTACAAACATTGTTTTTCACGGTTCTTATACAAGGAAATGAGTTTCTCTTGGTATATATCTAAGATAGAAATTGCTGGTCGTAGTGTACGTGAGTGTTCCACTTTAGGAGATGATAAACACCAAGCTGTTTCCAAAGCAATTACACCTATTCAGTCATTCCAGAGACATTTAAGATATCTTGTTGATCCATCTTTTCCTTCACCCGAGTTCACATCCTGAGACATTCCTGAGCATGCTGGGTGTACACATGCATGCCAGTCATCCAGGCTAGCTGACATTGGGTTGGAAGGTCATGCCTGTCTCTCCCACAGAAATTTTTTGTTTTGTTTTGTTTGTTCATTTGTTTAAGGTTTTGCCATAGTAATATGTGCTTGCTAGAGACAGAGAGAAAGGAAAAGTGAGAAATCACCCTCAGAGGAATATATCCATGCCACAATCCCTTCTCCTCCAATCTCCTCCTGGAATTTTGGGCAGGAGGGGGAGAAGAAGAAAGAAACCTATAACCAAGAAGAATGTAAGTGTAAAATCTAGCTTTGAGTTGGCAGGACAGGTGTCAATAGACAATCGGGGAAATTGCAGGACAAAGTAACATAAAAGAAAGTAATACGAGAGTACCGTAGGGAGAGCTGGTCTCAAAAGCTCAGTCTTTGAGCACTGAGCACTGGGAGGCAGACCCTACAACGACCATGATTTAAGTCCCAGCCCCAACATCTTGAGAAACACCAGGAACATGGGCATGCATGCCCAGAATCCTGCTGGAAAAAATAAAGGATTGCAGTGTGACTACATCCTTGGGTACTTCCTCTCGCTCTTTCTGGCTAACACATGTTCTCGGGCAAGTTTAAAAAAAAAAAAAAAAAAA
>NW_006159757.1:2044176-2055849 GCF_000334495.1 Tupaia belangeri chinensis | reverse complement strand
CTTTCTGTCTCTCTGTCTCTCTCTCTCTGACTGGTGAGCGCATGCGCCCTTATAGCAAAAACCTCTCCAAAAATAAGTGAATAAATAAAATAAAAAATAATAACTATAAAGGTCAAACTGTATGAATCTGACATTTCAAACAGACTGAGATTAAAATAATTTATATTATCCTGAAATAGCAAAATTAGCAAGCTTTCTAAAAAATGCTTAATTAGAATTCTGCTATTTAAAGATGGGAATGTAGTCTATTTCAGGAGGTAAATAACTATAAAGAATTCTAAATAATACCATCACATTTTCAAGAGTAGATGATGATAATTTCTAAATCTGCTTTTTAAGGAACATTTTTGTTCAATCATTTAAATACCATGTTCTTCCACATTATGAAGATAATAGAAAAGAAGATCCCTAAGGCTTCTTTCAGCTCTAATATTCTATACATGGTTGATGATTCTTTAAGTATAATATTATTTCATACCATCATCCTAAATCACTTTATGTAGGACTTAAGGAATCCTCTAAGCTTTACTTTAAAACACTCAATATCGTATCACATTTAATAATAATAATCTGTATTTTATATCACTTAAGGTTAATTTTCACTATTCCTATCTACTATAAAGAAAGAATGCTATAAATGCATCTTGCATATGAAAAAGCTGATGCATAATTTATCAACTAATTTTAAACCATAGACTAAGTTAGTGAAATTACTAGTATTATCAATGTAGTGGCCTATATTTAAAAAAAAATCTATTCCTTATTATTGTTTCAGAGATTCACCATTCCAAACATTTAAAATGCAAAATATACAAGTATTACTTCAAAGACATCTCATTTTAAGATCTGTAAGTCAGACATCCAATTAAAATATTTTTTGAAGATATATTTCAATATATCCCCGAAACATGCTATAAGTACAGGACTTTTTAAAAAATACAAACAGCATTGATTAAACATAAAATCTTAAGATAGAATTATTCACTAAAAAAGGCAATAAAACCTACTATTCATTTTTATGAATAAAAATCATTTTTATTTTATCAGCTATTCACACAAACCAGCTAGTTCTTTGCTCTGCTACAGGCGAAATCCTAGCTTTTTCCTTCTGATTTCTGCCATGAATATTTATATTTTAAAATGAAAAGAAAAGAGGGTTATAGGAATGATTCTTTTATCACCAAAATATGCTGTGCAAGAGGAACTTTACAATGCAAAATATACTGTTGTAGCAGCAATGTCATAAACCCCCCTTACTTTTTGTACCTTTTAATAAAAAGCTTCTAATTTTCTGTCTAGAAACAAAATAATGAAGCATATCAACAATTATGCCATCACCTGATCCTTTTTGGATACCATCATATAAGCGTAAGAGCAAAAGCATACATGGGAACTCAGAACTCCTTTCTTATAACTGCTCTTTAGGTCCACACTTACAAAAACCCCTGAGTGCCTTAAAGTACTGCGATGGTTCCTTCTGTTGATGTTCCTACCTTCCTTCACTGTAGCTGCCTTCTGCCTTGATGGTGTCACCAGCTCCTTTACAATCTGCAAGACTTGAATCATTGCTAGTTAACAAGCCAGACTCCAGATGCTTCTCCAGAAATCCAACAGGTTTCATCACCAAGAGCTCATTGCATATCTGCTTTCAGAAAGCTCAAGATGAACACAGTTCAACTTCAGAGAAATAGATGCTTTGCCTAGTTACCCATGAAGGCTCTGAAGCAGTTAATAAGAAACAACGGAAGGATAGGCTGTATCTTCTTGAAATGATGGATTCAAAGTGATTTCAGCACATGTGAAAAACTCATCCTCAAAATGCAAAATGTATTACTTTGCAAAGCTTTAACTCTTGATAGTTAAAACAAAACAAAATGTGAGTAGCCTTAACGAATAGATTTTTTAAGCCTAAGTATAGTGAAAATATTTTCTCACAAAAGCCATGACAAGAAAAACAGAGTGCAATGCTATACATTCTCTATAGTGGATCACAGATGCTAAGTGCAAGTTTTTAAGCAGTCAACCAAAATACCCTGCACCATCGAAAGCCTTAATACTTTTCCAAATTTCTTAAAAACCCTTAAAAACCTTACATTTGAAATAAAAAATAAAAATATGGATAAAAATAAAAAATCTATCTTGCTAACTTAAGCTTTTCCTCCAGATTTGCATAAAAGATTTGGTGCTTCAAAAACATCCTATAAATTTCTTGTCCACCTCCTCACACACATACCTGTGACATCCTAGTCCATGAAAAGAAGTCTAAGTTCATATGCACACTAGCAACTCCCACAAGAGCTGGTAAATTCCTTGGACTCAACAGGAGAAACATGGGCCAGACAATTTCAAAACAAATATAACCACTGCTTCTGCCATACAATCCTCAACAGCCAAAGTGCAACAAATGTCCAATTAATATTTAATATCTTCATTATGTGTTCTATTTATCACAAAACAGCCCTTCTCTGAGTAAACTCAGAGTTATTCAGAGAAAAATGACACTGAGGTGAACATGGCTAAATGTTGCGTTTATCAAAGTAATTCACCACCAATTTGTTCCCCCTACTGTTCTGCCAACTTTCCTATTTTTCTTTCCTTTCCACTTATTATTTTGATATTTTGAACATATAAAACAATAAATCCCAGATCAAATCAAAGAAAGTTTCTTTGTCTTTTCAGAAGTTAAAGGCTTTTGTGCTATTTTCCCATTTTTCAATTAGACAAGTGAAAGACACAATCCACCAGAATTAGAAGTGAAAAATAGGATCCAAAACTCAAATCTTGCTTTCTCTACCACCAAGCCTCTGTAAAAATGTATAGTTTTAAAATTCAGGGTGAAGTTTTCAGTTCTTTAGAGAAGAGGTGCTACAACATGTGCATATATAGCCACCCATAATGTATTCTCCATATGGGTGTTAATTTAAGAGATGCGTGCTCTAAATGCATGGCAGTGAGAAAATACTTGCAAATAAAGGACAAAACAAGACAACTACCCTATTATTTTTAAAGACCATATTTGCAGGTAATAGAAAAGTAAGAGTTCAGATAGGTCAAAGGCCAAATTTTAAACCTCAAATTAAAACTGTGATCTTTAATGAGCCTCTTTGAAGACTGGACACAAACATGTAAATCAAACTTCTCAATTCAAGTCTCCCGAAATTTATCTTCTCTATCACCCCATGTCCTGAGGCAATCTGGACATGTAACGGGTGTCAAATATCTACTGTCTTTGTTTTCCAGCCATGTTTCTAGTTTCTGAGAAATCACTCCCTCTCTTCTGAAAAAGACTCTTGAAAGTACTGTTTCTGAATGGTAACTCTGCTAGCTTTGCTTTCTCCCAATAGTCTTCTCTTTCCAAGCAAGGAAGGGGAGGTATGGGACATTAGCCTCTCAATCAACTATGTCCTTTATATGAGAACAGAAGTATCTAAATGCATGTCTCTATAATCATTTTTTAACTTTATTATTATTATTTTTTCATTTGTTATAGGGTATGTGTGCTCACCAGAGAGAGATAGACAAAGAGAGAGAGAGAGAAAGTGAGAAAGCAAGCAACAGGTCCAGGATTTGAACGATGACTGGCCAAATGGGTGTCCAGCACCTAAACCCCCATAACACCTGCTGGTCTTCCATAATCTTAATTAGTATCATCCCTATTTCATTGATATTACCATTGGTTTTGAAAACTGAAAATCACCTCACAATTACTTTGAATACAAGTAGTTGATGACTGTCGATTCTTAGCCTCTGCTAAGCAATCAAAAGCCTTTTCTTGTTTCTCTCATTCTCTTCTCATTTTCTGATCTTACACTGCATCAGTAAAACTTTTTAATCACATACCTGATACATGTAACTGAGCTGTACTCTTTCTTATTTTGGGGGGGAGATTTTCTTGCTATAGGGTGTGTGCACTCACCAGATAAACAGAGACAGAGAGACAGGAAGCAAGAAATCACTCCCCAGAGAGGATGGCCATGCCCTAATTCCTTCTCCTCCATTCTCCTCTCAGGATTTTGGGCACACATATTCACACACGCCCAGCATGAGTTTCAAGCCACTGGATCTAGGACTCGAACCATGGTCAGTTACGTGGGAGTCCAGTGACATAACCATTCCGCCATTTGCTGGTCCCGAGCTATCCTCTTCAGAATGTCAAGATCATGAAAGATAATGACAGACTTATAAAGTGCTACAGACACTAAAGAGTCAAGATAGCTAAATGCAACACATGATCCCAAATAGACAGTGGACCAGAAAGGGGTGAGGAAAAATATGTGTCATCTGGGGACAACTTGAAATTTAAATACAATTTACTGAATTGATAATACATAGAGAGCAGTGTTAAGTGCTATTCTCATACCACTACACTGCAGGTATGTATCAGAACATCCTGGATTTCAGGACACATACTTGATAGTATTCAGGGGCAAATACTTCAATTTACTCTCTTAATAGTTCAGGAAAAATACATACACACACACACACACACACACACACACACACACACACAACCATAGAATGAAAAAACAAAATGTTGACATTTAGGAAACCTGGGAAAAATAGTATATGAGGATTATCTATATTATTCTTACAATGCTTTCCTAAGTGTGAAATTATTTTGAAATAAAAAATTAAGTTCTGAAACACACACCTTTGCATATAAAGAATGTTTGTATTAATATTTATGTATAAGTCATACAAAATGTCAACTTTAAAGGATGAGATAAATAATGTAAGAACTACATTACATTTCTATATTGGAATATATGTTACAGTTGTAATACAAATTACGATTGTGTGTGTGTATATATAGATATATATCTTCGTTTTACTTAGCACACATATATTTAGACACACAGGCACATGCATTTTCTTATTTGCTTGGAGAAGGGACTGCAGTGTGGCCATCCCCTCAGGGGGGTGATTTTTCACTTTCTGTCTCTCTAGGGAGCGAACATGCCCTGTAGCAAAAACCTATCCCCCCCACCCCCCAAAAAAGGACACTCCTTGCCTACCTAGCTATTGTGCAGTAGTCCAAGGGGGAAAGCCATGAGAAAGAGGCAGACAATTTAACAATTTCTTTAATCAAAGCATAATAGATAACATCAGCTCATTCCATTCATTAACAGATGAGTTACTCAAGTGGCACCACAGTCTACTGGTTAAGGGACCGAAATCCCACATGGCCAACTATGGCTCAAATCCCAGCTTCGGTGGCTTAAAAAACACACCAGGCATTGTGCATGCTCAAAATACTGAAAGGATGGAGAAATGGAGAAGGGGTTGCAGTGTGATCACATCCTCATGGAGGGTGCGTTCCCGTCCCTCTGTCTCTCTCTGGAGAATGCATGTACATTTTTGACCATTAGAAAAAAATAAATAAAAAGATGAGTTTCTAATAAAATAATAGTTTATAGCTAATAATTGTTATTATAGTTTATCACGTTTGTTGATTTGTTCAACTCAGTTAGGATAAAACTCCATGAGTTAAGTGAAATGGCATTTAATTTTTTAAGAAAAATAAAGTATAAAAAAATCTCTGGCTGCTGAGGAACAGCTTGTTCATTATTTAAGTGGACAGTGGGTATCAAACCACTATGGTATTTAAATATCACTGGATACGCTTATAAAAGAGAATAGACAACTTTAATTATTTTAATGTTACTTTATTAGGCTTCTGAAGCAAAAATTAGTTTAATCATAATTTTAGCTCATGACATATTTCTGCATTGGTCCTTGTCAAGTCATATCAATTCACTTATTTATTTTTAATTATTTGATAAACATCAAGAAGCAACCACCTGAAACAAAAGCTTCATAATAATCTAAATCTAACCTACAGTCCCCCAACCAGCAACTCAGGCCTCTCCACACCCAATGTAACCATCACCCTTGATCTAGCATTTATCATTTCCTTCATACCCTCTCTCTAACATAGATATTCTTATTTTTTAAGAGAGATTTTTGCTATAATATGCGTGCACTTGCCAGAAACACAGAGAGAGAGAGAGACAGAAGGCAAGAAATCACTTCCTGGGGTGGATGGCAAAGCCACAATCCCTTCTCCTTCATTCTGCTCTCGGGATTTTGGGCACACATGCACATGTACCTGGTATAAGTTTCAAGCTTCCAGGTTTGAGACTCAAACTGTGGTTAGCCACGTGGGAGTCCAGCGACATATCCATTACACCATTTGCTGGTCCCAATAGATATATTTTTTAAGAGGTTTTTGCTATAGGGTGTGTGTGCTCACCAGAAAGACAGAGAGAGACAGAAAGTGAGAAATCACCCCCCAGGGGGATGGCAATGCCCTTCTCCTCCATTCTCCTCTCGGGATCTTGAGCACATATGCACAAGCACCCACCGCGAGTTTAAGGCACCGGGTCCAAGACTCAAACCACGGTAGACCACATGGGAGTTCAGCGACATAGCCATTATGCTAACTGCTGGTCCCCCATAGATATCCTTAAAATGTCTTATCTTGTTGTTCTTTAGTTATTTTTAACTATAAAAAAGGGTATCATGTTTTAAGTAATCCTTTAGGAATTATACTTTTAAATATTATTTTGCTGAAACTCATTCACATTGTTTCACACTGCTATAGCTCATTTGTTTTGACTAATATATCTCATTATGCAACTACATCATACACATTATTTATCTTCCTATCAGTGGGTATTTTAATTATTTCTAAAACTTTGCTCCTGTGAACCATCCTGCTACAAACATTGTTTTTCACGGTTCTTATACAAGGAAATGAGTTTCTCTTGGTATATATCTAAGATAGAAATTGCTGGTCGTAGTGTACGTGAGTGTTCCACTTTAGGAGATGATAAACACCAAGCTGTTTCCAAAGCAATTACACCTATTCAGTCATTCCAGAGACATTTAAGATATCTTGTTGATCCATCTTTTCCTTCACCCGAGTTCACATCCTGAGACATTCCTGAGCATGCTGGGTGTACACATGCATGCCAGTCATCCAGGCTAGCTGACATTGGGTTGGAAGGTCATGCCTGTCTCTCCCACAGAAATTTTTTGTTTTGTTTTGTTTGTTCATTTGTTTAAGGTTTTGCCATAGTAATATGTGCTTGCTAGAGACAGAGAGAAAGGAAAAGTGAGAAATCACCCTCAGAGGAATATATCCATGCCACAATCCCTTCTCCTCCAATCTCCTCCTGGAATTTTGGGCAGGAGGGGGAGAAGAAGAAAGAAACCTATAACCAAGAAGAATGTAAGTGTAAAATCTAGCTTTGAGTTGGCAGGACAGGTGTCAATAGACAATCGGGGAAATTGCAGGACAAAGTAACATAAAAGAAAGTAATACGAGAGTACCGTAGGGAGAGCTGGTCTCAAAAGCTCAGTCTTTGAGCACTGAGCACTGGGAGGCAGACCCTACAACGACCATGATTTAAGTCCCAGCCCCAACATCTTGAGAAACACCAGGAACATGGGCATGCATGCCCAGAATCCTGCTGGAAAAAATAAAGGATTGCAGTGTGACTACATCCTTGGGTACTTCCTCTCGCTCTTTCTGGCTAACACATGTTCTCGGGCAAGTTTAAAAAAAAAAAAAAAAAAAGTACTATATGGAAATATCTTTCAAATCACAAATTGATAATCACTCCCCTGTCTAAAAATGTAATGGCTTCTATTTGCATACAGATAAGATCAAACTCCTTAACACCGAATCTGGCCTCATTCATAATTGAGCCCAATCCATCACAGCAGACATCTCCTGAGGTTCCTGGCCGGTACTACTTCCCGTACACGCAGTGAGTCCGTGGTACTTTCCTCCACTGCCTGAATATACCACTGCCTTTGCTCACACCAGGCCCTCTGCCCACAGCAACTTGCCCACGTTCTCAGCTCTGGATTTTCAAGATCTAGTATTGGTTATCTCAGAGAAGCCTTGCCAATTTTCTCAGGGCACCCATTTGCTATTCTATCTCTCCTCATACTTGTATCACCCTAAATACACTTGAGTCTATCAGAACATAATCACAGTGAATTTTGACTATTTATAAGTAACTTCCACGTGCTATATCTGAGATCGCCAAACTCTGTCATAAGTAGCTAGGTAGTAAATCTTTTATTTTCTTTTAAGTGCATTTACTTATTTCTTCCACTACCAAGATAAAGAAAGAGACAGCACCCCAGTAGAATCTTGATACCTTGATCCATCTCTAGCTCCAGTCAACCCTGGATCATGGGCACATGTGTACCCTGCAATGAGGACTCCAGACACAAACCCAGAACCTCTTCACGTGGGTCAGACCCACTGAGCATCACATTTATCACTGTGTCACTCTCCAACCCCAATAGTTAATCTCTTTTACTTTATGAGCCATATGGTCTCTATAGTAATTACTCAACTCTGCTACTGTACCAGCCACAGACAACATGCATACGAATGGATGTCCATCCACAGACAACCCATACACTGTAATTTGCAGACCACTACACTAGACCAGTGTGGGAAAGCACTGTTCCCTAGGGACATTGGGCAATGTCTGGAGACATTATTGGTTGTCAGGACTACGGGTGTCAGGATTAGGTAGAGCTGGCATCTAGTATGTAGGAGCCATGTTGCTAAATACCCTGCAATTCATTGGACAGTTCCTTACAACAATGGTCAATAGTGCCACGCTGAGAAACCCTACTCTAGATCATGTCTCAGTGGCCCCTCTACTATGTATGTGTACACACACACACACACACACACATTTTTTTAAAGAGAAAAGTAGGGCTAACCAGTAGCATGGTGGTTAAAGCAGCTGAGTTCCACATAGTCAACTACGTGGTTCAAGTCCCAGATCTCCCAAGGCGTGTGTGTGCATGTCCAAAATCCCAAGAGGATAACAGAGTAAAAGGGACTAAGATGTGGCTATCCTGTCACCAAGGGGTGCTGGGTGCTTTCTTATTTTCTCTCTCTCTCTCTCTCTGTCTCTCTGTCTCTTTCTGGCAAGTGCATACATCCTATAGGAAATTTTAAGCAAGAGCGATGTTTAAAAATCTTTTAGTTTAAAAAATATCTATTAGCATCTCACTAAAAAAGACATACACATGGCAAATAAGATTATAAAAAGAAGGGTCAGCAGGTGGCATAATGGTTATGTCACTGGGCTCCCACATGACTGACCATGGTTCAAGTCTAGGACCTGGCAGCTTAAAAATCATGCCAGGTGCATGTGCATGCATGACCAAGATCCCAGGAGGAGAAGGGATGAGAAGGGATTGTGGTGTGGCCATCCCCCCTGTGGGGTAATTTCTCACTTTCCCTCTCTGTCCCTGTCCCTCTCCCCCTGATGAATGCACATGCCCTATAGCAAAAACCTCTTTAAAAATGCAAAGATTATTAAAAGATACACCACATCACATATGATATGGAAAAGGCAAATTAAGATAACAATGAGATACCACCTTGCAACTATTAGAATGGCTAAAATCCAAAACCCTGACAATACCAAATGCTAATGAAGATGTGGAGCAATAGGAAATCGAATTCACTGCTAGGAGGAACGCAAAGTGGTGTAGCCACTCTGGAAGACAGTTTGGCAGTTTCTTACAAAACTAAGCATACTCTTACGTGGTGACCCAGCAATCACACTACTTGGCATTTACCCAAATTAGTTGAAAACTTAACATGCACATAAATGTTTATAGCAGCTTTAGTTATACTTAACAAAACTTAGAAGGAGCCAAGGTATCACTCAACAGGTATACGGATTACTAAGCCAGTGTATCCACACATTAGAAAATCATTCACCAGTAAAAGGAAGTGAGCTATCAAGCCATAAAAAGACACCGGGTAACTTTTTTAAAAGTTTATTTGTTTCTTCTACAAGTGAGAGAGACGGACAGGCACCCTAACCAGTCCTCACATTGCTATCCATCCCCAGTCTCTGGCAGCCTGGCTCACAAGCACATGTGCCTAGGGTAGTCAGGGAGGTCCCAGGACATAAACCCAGGGCCTTCTCCATGTGGGTCTAGATTCATTACCACTGCACCACCACCTAGTACCATGAAGGAACCTTAAACGCACAGTGCCATTTGAAAGATGCCAATCAGTAATGCACACTGTGTGATTCCAACTGTATGACATTCTGGGAAAGTCTAAATGTAGGGACAGTAAAATGATTAGAAACAGGCCAGTTGGTGGAATGGCGATTAAGGTGGCTGGTTCCCACACAGCCAACTGTGTAGTTCAAACCCCAGACTCGGTGGCTAAAAAAACACACCAGGCATGTATACATGCATGCCCAAAATCCCAAAAGAAGAGACAGAAGAGAAGGGATTACAGTGTGGCCATTCCCCATACGGGGTACTTCCTAAATTTCTATCTCTGTCACTCTCTGGCAAGCCTTCTAGCAAATTGAAAAAGAAAAATCAGTGGCTGCCAAGGGATTTTGAAAGGCAGAAAGAAGGGGTGAATAGGTAGAGCCCAGGAGATTTTTAGAGCAGTGAAACTATTCCAAATGATACTGTTAATAAGTAAATGCCATTATACATTTGTCAGAACCCACTGTTCTGTGGGTCCACAAAAAGTGAACCCTAATGTAAACTATGGCCTTTTGTTAACAACAGAACATCAATATTGGCTCACCAGTTATAACAAAAGTACCACACTCATGCAAGATGTTACAACAGATGAAACAGCTGAGGGAGCAGAAGGGGGTAGAAGGGAACTCTCCGCACTTTCTCGTAAGTCTATAAATGCTTTTAAATGAGCTGCTTTACAGCCAAACCGTGCTCTTCAGACTATACATGAAATAATACAAGTAATTCCAAAGTCTGGCATTTAACTGGAGAGTGAGTACTTAAAACAAAAATATTTACTGAGACATATGTCCTAAATCCAATGTCTCAGTGGTGGGCAAGAAAAGATAGTTGCGGGAACCAGCAGTTAGCGTAATGGCTATGTCACTGGACTCCCACGTAGTCAACCGTAGTTCGCATCCTGGACCCAGTGGCTTAAAACTCACGCCGGGCGAGTGTGCATGCGTGCCCAAGATCCCGAGAGGAGAATGGAGGAGAAGGGACTGCGGCGTGACCATCCCCCACTGGGGGGTGATTTCTCGCTTTCTGTCTCTATGTCTCTCTCTGTCTCTCTGGTAAGCGCACGCGCCCTATAGCAAAAAATCTCTCCAAAAAAAGAAAAGAAAAGAAAAGATAGCTGTCTTTGCAAGGGGCTGCCTGTGTACAGCAGGGGGTAGTTCTTTACTTTAACAGAAAAATTCTTTTTTTAATTTGCTAGAGGATGAGTGTGCTTAATGGAGAGAGAGAGAGATGGGAAAATGAGAAAGCATCCTCCATGGTGGTGGTGGTGGGGGGGTGTCCATCCCACAATCTCTTCTCCTCCATTTCTCCTTTCAGGATCTGGGACACACAAGTACACCTGTCTGATGTGTTTTTCAAACTGCACAGACCAAGATGCAAACTATGCAGTCAGCCATGTGGGAGGCAATCACTTTAACCACCATGCCAGTGACTTGTCCCAAAAAATCTTACCTTAATCTTGTTTTTGACGGGACCAGCAGTCAGCGTAATGGCTATGTCACTGGACTCCCACGTAGTCGACCGCGGTTCGAGTCCTGGACCCAGTGGCTTAAAACTCACGCCGGGCACGTGTACGTGCGTGCCCAAGATCCCGAGAGGAGAATGGAGGAGAAG
>NW_006159757.1:2012142-2044097 GCF_000334495.1 Tupaia belangeri chinensis | reverse complement strand
AAAAAAAAAAAAAAAAAAAAAAAAAAAAAAAAAAAACACCTCTTCAATCTTGCATTTGGCCACCTCACAAGCCACTAGATTTTGGCTAATAGCAAGAACTGATGAATAGCAAATGATGTTTTTACATTAAAAAAAAAAAAAAAAAAAAAAAAGAGGGTAGCCAAGCAGAGGGAAAAAATCTTTTCCCAATTCTTCTCACTCACCAAAAGAAAAAGGGAAAAGGAAAAAGAGTGAGGGTAAGAATGCTATAGAATTTGATCTCATTTGCATTCTTCCTCTCATTCACTTAATAAAACTAAGTACAAGTTAGCTAGAACACCCTGTTTGGCACTAACTGTAAAGAAGTCCAACAGAATAAGTATAATCCTTCCAAAATTATTCTACTAGTCATAGCAATTAATGGTATAAATAATTCAAATCAATACACTGACCTCTTCTTTTTTTTTTTTTTTTTGGAGAGGTTTTCGCTATAGGGTGCGTGCGCTCGCCAGACAGACAGAGAGAGACATAGAGACAGAAAGCGAGAAATCATCCCCCAGGGGGATGGTCACACCACAATCCCTTCTCCTCCATTCTCCTCTCGGGATCTTGGGCACGCACACACACGTGCCCGGCGTGAGTTCTAAGCCACCGGGTGCGGGACGCGAACCGCGGTCGACTACGTGGGAGTCTAGTGACATAGCCATTATGCTAACTGCTGGTTCCCAATACACTGGCCTCTTAAAAGAACTATAAACTAATTTAATAGTCTCTTATTTCTTTTTGTCAATACACACGTATAATAGTTTTTTATTATTATAAAATAATGCATGGTCATTATAGAAAAATAAGAATCTGAAAGTAAATCAAAATAAAAGAAAAATCTCTTAGGCCCACCATAGAGATAAGCACTACTAACAATCTTTCAGGCTTATTCATGCACTTCTGCTGTTGATTTATAAAAATGATGTAATATGCACACTCTTTTGGAACTAATGTGCTTTCACACTTTAAAATTTCTTCACCAACATGTTTCTTATGCAATAAACACAGACAAGGAGATTTCCACTGTGCTGTATGTCTACAAGTTCTTTGATCATGTGAATAACAAACCAGCATCTTTTCCACACTTGGCAATGATTCAAATGTTTTTTCTTTTAACCCACTTTTCAGAAAACATTTCTGGCTTTCCTGGAAATATATTTTAGAATTAAATAACTGTCATTTTTTCCAGAACATGTAGATAAATGAAAAGGAAAAAAATGTAAAAGACCTCGCTCCTTATGACAAAAATAATCCATAAATATTCAAGTTGTCAATTGGCCTATAAATAGAAAAAAACTATTAAGTTAGAAATCCATTTCTAACTGGTCTCTCCTTTCAGTTTAATAAATCAGTTAGTGAGGCCAGAAGGTGGTGTTAATGGTTAAGGTGATGGACTTCCATATGGCCAACTGTGGTTCAAATCCCATACCCAGCAGCTTGAAAAATCACACTGCATACATGTGCATACATGCCCAAACTCTGAGAGGAGAATGGAGGAAAAGGGACTGCAGGTAGCCATCCCCCAGGGAGGTGATTCCTCACTTTTATTTCTCCATCTCTCTGTCCCTCTGACAATTATACACTCTATAAGCAAAAAATCTCTCTAAAATAAATAAATTTAACAATCAGTTAATACATCTTATTTCCTGGTCATTCTACTTAAATTTTTAAGGTGGGATATGATTACTTTGTTCCAGAATTTCAAAAACCTACCTCTGCTAACTCAACAACATAAGATGCAACAAATGTTCATGATAAAAAAAGTAAAATGGAGCCAGCAGCTGGTGTGGCGATTATGCTGCTGGACTCCCACATGGCCAACCGCAGTTCCAGTCCTAGGCCTGGTGGCTTAAAACTCACACGGGGCGTGTGTATATACATGCTCAAGATCCCAGGAAGTGAATGGAAAAGAGAATGCGGCACGACCATCCCCTCTGGGGGTGATTTCTCACTTTCCTTCTCACTATCTATCTCTACCTGTCTCTCTGTCTCTCTCTCTACAGCAAGCACACACACCCTAGGGCAAAAACCTCTGGAAAAAAAAGAAAAAAGTAATTGCTGACTCTTTTCTCTCCATTTTTTTCCCATACCCAAATTCTGGTTTCTTTCCCAAAATGGTGTTTAGATGTTTTTATAGCCAATTCTAACAATTCACACTGGGTCTTTAAAAACTAACATGACAAAAGTTAATCATGTATCTTCATAGACTTCTTTCATAAAAATAAATAAAACAAAAATTATATGAAGATAAAACACCCTTAATCTGTCAGATGTGGAAAGTGCTACTGAATGTGTTTGTATCATAACATGCTTCTCACACAATCCCATAGCAGATTAGATGAGAGTAATTATCTATGAACAAAAGTACCTCTACTAATTCTTAATACTGATTATATACCATAAGTGCATTCTAAAGGCAATAAAATCTATTGGTAATTCATGCATACAAGATTTCTTAAGCAACAAGCATGTACAATGCCAACTGCTGTATTACAAGAGTGATTAACCTGATCAATCGCCTTCCATTCTAACAAGAGAAACTGTAATTAAACACGTAATTACAAGGGTTATTATTAAATTACAACTGAGATTGGGGCCAGCAGATGGTGTGGTGGTTAAGGGCGCTGGACTCCCACATGGCCCACTGCCATTCAAGTTCCGGACCTGGAAGCTTGCTTTCATACTTTCTCTTCTCTCTCTGTCCCTCTCTGGTCAAACTAAACTAAACTAAAATAAAATAAAATAAAATAAAACAAAACAAAAATAAATAAATACAAAAATAAAGCTAGATAAAATAATTCTTTTAAAAAAAATTATAATTGAGATAACTTTTATAAGTATAGGATGACAGGAGAGTGTGCCCTTAAGTGACAAATAATGTGAATGTAAGTGAAAAGTGGTATAATTAAAGGCCACATACAGTACCCTGTAACAGATTATAATTTCCCAATTTTTCCTCTTTAAATTTTTAAATGAAGTCTTCCTTTGTGTACAACTGACTTTCTTTTGATTTCCCAAAGCCATATGCAAATGAGCACACAAATAGAAAAGGAAGAGACTTTCTAGTCATACTAATGAAATTTAAAAATGACTTCATTTTCCTTTTTTTAGAATTATTTATTCATTTATATATTTTAATTTGACCAAAGAGAGACACAGAGAGAGGGAAAGTGAGAAAGCAAGCTACCAGGTCCAGGACTCGAACCGTTGTCAATCATATGGGTGTGTTCAGTGCCTTAAACACCACGCCACCTGCTGGTCCCCAGTGACTTCATTTTCAAAATTAAAAAAACAACAACAATAAAAGAGGGTTGGAGAAGATGAAATAAAGATGGAAATAAATAAGATATAAAATGGAGGCAACAGTGCAGTGTATATCTAAACTAAATGTCTACTTAATTTCCTCTAACTGACCTGCTTCTATCAATACAAAACTGACCATAATTTCTTAATCTCCATCTCTCAACAACAGGTGGTTCCTGGTTTAGAACACCCTCCCATGTATCATGTTTTTCTATTTCCCATTTGTACTTCATGTGTAATTTTACAACCAACAACACTGTGGTTCCTGGTTTAGAACACCCTCCCTCTTCCTTTTCACCTGATCTCGGCTGGAGCATGATTTCCTCAAAGTGGCCTTCCTAATCTCCAATGAGGATAGTTTCCCTTGTGCCTACAGACATAAATTTCCCTTTTTGCATTAACAGTGTGAGGCTACTTGTTTAACATCTGTCTCCCCAACTAACCCTATCCTCTATAAGGCCATGGTCATGTCTATCTTTTCCTCAGCTATATCCCCAATGACCAACACAGTAGCTACACACAGACAGGGGTAAATTAAGTAGAAGTTTAATACTAAAATAAAAACAATTATTATTTATTCAACATCATAATTCTCCTCCTTAAAATTTTAAAATAAAATATTCAAACACTATGACTCATAAAACATTTTAAGAAATTAATTTATAGTAACATGTGCCTTGAAGTTGTCTAACTTAGAATTTGAATTTCCTATTCTTTGCAATAGCCCACGTTAATTTTCTTGCTTTTACTATATCTTGTGATTATTAAACTTTTAACAGTCATAACTATAGATGGCAAGTGTCCTGACATTTCACATTAAAATCTAACATGACCCATAAATCTCTAAAACCTAATGGAAACTGGAGTTCTGATATGTTCATTTATTCTATTTTTAGCTAAAGAAAATTTATCAGGACAAAGAAAAGAGAAACCGCGTTATGAGAAAGGCTAATCTTTAGTGAAGTAATCTCAATTTATATATGAGTAGCTGCAGCTGTTTTACTGTCATAAAACAATTAAATTCAATACTGCTTTATGTTATGCCTCCCCAGCATTTGTTCAGCTTAAAGTTTTGTCAACATCATTCAATATAGGAATTCTGCTAAAAGAAATCTCTTGACAAAAGCCAAATATTGTCTCCTTTCGAGGTCATCTCATATTCTGGAAAATATTTCATTGCCATTTTTTCCCAAGCCTTTGTAACAAAAGCAGAACAGAAAGTAGTAAGGTAGAACAATAAATCATATTCTTTTACAAGAGATTTAAATTGTTTCCATTAAAGAAGTGAGAAATATGTGTATTAAAAGAACTAAATGGGAAGGAAAGCTAGAGATCACCAAGTAGTCCACCTTGTGCTTCATGCAGACTTCCTGACAGAGCCCCCAAACCGTCACACGTGTTAGGTCGTATCCCGTGAGAGGAACCCACAAGACAACCCTCATTTGAGGGCTGTTCTATTAAAGATGGTCTACAGTCCTCAAAAATATCAGCATCACGAAAGGTAAGGAAAATCTGAGCTGCTCCAGGTCTAGAGAGAGGTGACTAGAGAGATGTGACAATTAAACGCAAAGAATAAAAAACATTCAGCTGGAGCCTGTCCTGGAAGGGGCAATGCTACAAAGGATATTCGTATTGGAATAAGGATTGTATATTAGATAAATCTAATTTATCTATGTGATCATTTTACTGTGGTTATACCAGAGAATGTCCTTGTTCGTGAAAATTACACATGAAGTACAAATGGGAAATAGAAAAACATGATACATACAACATACTCTCAAGCAGTCAAAAACAAATGATACATACTTTTAAAAAAGATTTTCAGAGGGCCAGCAGGTAGCATGGTAGTTAAGGCACTAGGCTCCCACATGGCCGACCATGGTGGTTGGCCACCTGGACCCAGTAGCCTGAAAATCACACCAGGTAAGTATGTATGTCTACCCAAAATTCTAAGAGAAGGAACTGTGGCATGGCCATGCCCCCTAGAGAGTGATTTCTCACTTTCTCTCTCCTCTCTCTCTCTGTCTCTCTCTACTCTGGCAAGTGTAGGTACTCAATGGCAAAAAAAAAGAAAAAAGCTAAACAAAAAATTTTTTCAGGGGACCAGCAGATGGCATAATGTTTACATCACTAGATTCCCACATGATGCAGTTCAAGTCCTGGACCTGGAGGCTTTACATCATACCAGGCATGTGTGTATGCATGCCCAAAACCCAGCGAGGAGAATGGAGGGAAGGGGACTGTGGAGTGGCCATCCCACTGGGGGGGGGTGATTTCTCCCTATCTCTGTCTCTGTCTCTCCAGCAAGCACGCATGCCCTATAGCAAGAATCTGTCTTATAAAAATTTTATTTTCAGAAATAAAAAGCTTAAATAAAAATAAAGTTTAAAGAAAATAAAAAAAATAAAGCACTGATCCAAGGGACCAGCAGATGGCATAATGGTTACATCACTATACTCCCACATAGTCGACCATGGTTCAAGTCAGGGAACTGGTGATTTAAACTCAAGCTGGGGACACGAGCAGGCATTCCCAAAATCCTGAGAGGAGAATGGAAGAGAAGGGATTGTGGTATGGCCATCCTCCCTGGGGGGTGATACTCATTTTATGTCTCTCTGTCTCTTTCCTGCGAGCACACATGCCCCATAGTAAAACTCTCTCTTTAAAAAAAATTATAATAAAAAAAAAAAAAAATTGATCCTATTGAGGGGCCAGATGATGGCACATCTAAGACACAGCACTGTGTGAGACTGACCCACATAGGAAGGTTCCTGGTTCTCATCAGGAAATCTCCCTGAACATGCCACGTAGGTGCCCACGATCTGGGCCTGGCCAAAGCTGGGGGTAGATGGCAGTGTGAAGATCCCACTGGTGGTACCTGACTGCTTCTTACGCTTCCCCTCATTCTTAGAAGAGAAACTTGAAAAACAAATAAAAAAAAAAAAGAAAGAAAAAGAAAAGAAACAGAATTGATCCAACTGAAAAAATAAAGTTGGACTAGTTGGCAAGAAGGTAGATGTTAGAATTTCACCTGCTGAGAAGAGATACACTAATGAAAGAAAAAATAACAAGGAAAACTTGGTGGATCTAACATTGTTATCTTCCATCAGAATGAAGCTCAGCACAGAGCTAGAAAAGCATTTCCTTTTAGTTAGAATGAAAATCTTGATGGCTAATCATTTTTACATCACACTTTAGGAAGAAAGACTGTATTATCTCCATTTTTTTTAAAACCAAATCAAACATCTCTAAAAAACTTTTGTTTTCAAGCTCAGAGATTCATCAGGAATCATGTGGGAACCAAATTCCTTTTAGCAAAGCCAGTCTGCTCTACAGCAACGGAGAAACACCCTTCTTATCCAAAGCTTTAGATAATAGCAGTAAAGATGAGTTCTCCCTGGCAGTGAGGAAATCCTCCTTTGCATAGCTTCTAGGTTAGTTCTACCACCAGAAACAACATTTTTTATAAACAAAGCATGCCGATGAAATGTATCTTAGTGGTGATATTAGAATGCTCTAAATCAATCACACAATATGCAAAGTTGTATCACAGTAGTGAAAACAGCAGAGTCAGGCAGGTTTGAAAATTAAAATCTAACTGTGTTGCATCATAACTGTGTGTCATGGATACACAGGCTTGTGATGTTCTTCTAACACTGGCAATACCTAGTTCCTCCTCTCCTAAGAAGACTTCACGCACACTACATCTCCATTATCTCAGAAAGACAGTAATAACGTAAATCATTACCTAAGGAAAATATGCAAGACCACATATTGTAAGTTTAGAGAAAAACTTAATACAAGGAAGTATGTATATGTGCTTTCACACATCGCTTTTAAATTATAATCAAGCAAACATATTCTCCCTAACCTTGCATCCATATTAACAAGGTTAACCAGTGGAGAGATCAAACACAGTACTTTAAGGTATCAAAACCTTCACTCACCCATCCTATAAATCCCCCATCTCTAGTCTATTCTTAAATACAAAACAGACGAATATACTTTTAAAAAGGCATCGTGACTCCAAATGACCCACAATTTAATATAAATGTTATTGAGTACCTATTAGTGTCTAATCTTTTTACATTATATTGTTTATAAAGTTTAATATACCAATGTTCCAAATGTGTGAGAGGGAAATCAAACTGGTGCAACTTCGGGGTCCCTAGGCCGTGCCAGCACAAGTCGGTTTCTGAATTCAAAGGGAAAAGATGGCAGTTCGCTATCGACGGCCTGCACAATGGCTACTATCTTTGAACATGCATCAGCAATGTCACATGTGATAAGTTTTCATGTTTCTTGACGTCCTAACTTCTGGGCCACAATCATGACACAAACATACGCTGTATTTCTGTTTAAATGAACAACAAAATCTAACTTACAGCTCAGTTGTTAAAAGGGAATGGGGGGAACCAGCAGTTAGCGTAATGGCTATGTCGCTGGACTCCCACGTAGTCGACCGCGGTTCGTGTCCCGGACCCGGTGGCTTAAAACTCACGCCGGGCGCGTGTGCGTGCGTGCCCAAGATCCCGAGAGGAGAATGGAGGAGAAGGGATTGCGGCGTGACCATCCCCCCTGGGGGGTGATTTCTCGCTTTCTGTCAATTGGGAAGATGTTTTCACTCTATTTCCGACCTTTTTTAACTTAAAACTTTAAAGAGAGACTGGAAAAAAATTACTTTCACAGGCACCTGTCTTGAAATGAAAGAAAAGAAAGAAAGAAAGAAAGAAAGAAAGAAAGAAAGAAAGAAAGAAAGAAGAGAAAAGAAAAGGATGTAATACCAAGATATTATTTTATATCAATTTTGAGGGAAAAAGACAGATGCTTGAGAATTTTTAGTATCAATTTCACACTTCTGGGAAATGAGAAAGCACCCATGCAATGGCACCCATCATATACAGTAACAAACTCTAACTCTTCTAGTAGAAAATGTCTATATTTAATGCAAAAAGCCATAAAATACAGCTATCCAGATACTACTTAAAAAGACAAAACTATATGTTAATATGTCACTTGTTTTGATAAATGACAAATCAGATAATTTCTGAAATGAGAAATACTGGAAGTATTTGACAAATGATAAATACTAAAAACTAAACACAATATTTTAATATAGAAATACAGTTGGAGAGAAACATAAAAAAGATACAAAATTTTTTTCCAAACAGTACATCAGTTCCAATAACACAGATTTGAGAAAGAACTATGAAAATAAAACTCGATGTTCTGAAATTAATGAAAAGATAACAGAATGAATATTTAAGAGTATTAATTTGCAATACACTTTCCCGGCTAAACTCAGGCTACCAAGAGAACAAACAGAACGGAGCAGAGGACATGTGCCTTCATTTGCAACAGGGATACTTCCAAAAGTAACAGGAGACAAATGACAACTGGAGTAACACCAGTAGGCCTCCGAACCCTGGAAAGAGAGTGTTTCCTTAATTTAGCTTATAGAGGCATACCTTGTTTTATCTAACAGATGCATTCCGATAAGGTAAAACTGGGAATGAAAATTTTCTAGTAAACTAGAAAGACTAGAAGACTTCCACATGATCTAGTCCAGTCCCCACATTTACAAAAGAGTAACACAGAAGCTGGGAGAAGTGAAGAAATCAAGCCACTTGCCATGCATAACAAGAATACAGGGTCCAGCAGGTAGCATGGTAGTTGAGGTGCTGGACTCCCAAAGTGCTGACCACAGTTCAAGACCTGGACCTGGTGGCTTTGCTTTCTCACTTTCCATCTCTCTCTCTCGCTCTCTGTCTACGATGACTACAGCAAGTTAAAAATAATAATAATAATAATAAATAATTTAAATTTATAGATAGATACATAGATAGATAGATACATAGCTGTTTACCAACAAAGCCATTGTTCTAACCCAGGCCTCTGGGATTCTAGGAACATGAAGACTGCCATAGGAAAACCTGCTACTTTCAAAATGGAATTTTAAATAATTTCCTTATGAAATAAGTACCTTAAAGTTTTTACATTCTGAATTAACAAGTCTAAGTGGAGGCCGGCAGGTGGTGTGGTGGTTGAGGGCACTGGACTCTACATACGGTTCAAGTACTAGACCTGGCAGCTTGCTCTCGCTCTCTCTCGTGCTCAGGCTCTCTCTCTCTGTCATCAAATTAATAAATAAAGTTAAATAGAATAAATAATTATTAAAAAAAAAAAAAGTTTAAGGGGAAAACCCGATCATTATACCCATAGGTAAATAAAAGAACCTTTGGACAAAATTTAACATCAATTCTTTTTTTTTTAAGAATTATTTATTTATCCACTCATTTTATTTTTTAATTTGACAAGAGAGAGATACAAAGAGAGCGAGAGAGAGAGAGAGGGAAAGTGAGAAAGCAAGCGACCAGGTCTGGGACTCAAACCGTGGTTGGCCATGTGGGAGTGTCCAGTGCCTTAACTACTATGCCACTAGCTGGTTCCAAATTTAATATCAATTCTTAATTTTAAAACTCTAGAAAAATAAAAAAGAAAAAAACTTTTTACAAAGAAGTCATTTGGAATGCAATGGTTTGTGTTAAAAAAAAAATTGGGGTGGGGGGACCAACAGTTCGCATAATGGCTGTGTCGCTGGACTCTCATGTAGTCAACCATGATTCGAGTCCCGGACCCTGTGGCTTAAACTCACACTGGGCACATATGCATGCGTGCCCAAGATCCCGAGAGAAGACTGGAGGAGAAGGGATTGCGGCATGGCCATCCCCCCTGTGGGGGGGAGTGGATTAGCGCTTTCTGTGTCTCTGTCTCTCTCTGTCTTTCTGGCGAGTGCACACTCCCTATAGCAAAAACCTCTCAAAAATAAAAAAAAGAAAAGAAAAAGAAGAAGAAAAATGTTAATGGCAGGCCTATAAAAACTATGTAAATAATGTAACTGTCAAGCAATAATAATATAACAAGTATATATATTTTGAGTAGTTTGAAATTCTTTAATTTAACTAGAAAAGTAATTTAGGCTCTAGACAGATTACACTACTATAACAATGTACACTTATGTGTATGTGCACACCCAAAATCCTGAGAGGAGAATGGAGGAAAAAGTACTGTGGTATAGTCATCCTCCCTGGAGGTGGCTTTCTCACTTTGCCTATGTCTCTCTGGCAAGTGAACGTGCCCTATAGCAAATTAAAAAATAAAATAAATAAAATAAAACCCATTCTGTTATTTAGGACAAAGGCCAAGATCAAACACTCCAATGTAGTAGATTATCTCCTGGATTTCCTCGCTAGGAGAAGAGAACACACATCCAGAAAGATTCTTGGGAAGCAGGACATGTAACTAGTTACAGAGCAAAATTCGACTGAAGTGGAATAAAATACAGATGATTAAATTTTTTTAAATAGAGCAAATAAGCTTTTTCTTTAACTTAAAGCTTCAGAGCATAAAATTAAGTAGTACTCTAACTGATGGACTATTTGTTACTTTTGTTGTGGGTGATTTTGTTGACTTGTTTTTTTTCCCCCCACACGTTCTGTGAAATAATAGTTATTTTGTATGACACTGCCTTTTACAAGAACTTCTCTTGTTATAATCTCCATTAAAGATCTAAGGATCCATTTCAAAGTACAGCCAGTGTGAGTATAACAAATTTATTTAATCTTTGGCATCAGCTAAAAAAACAAAATGGACAAATGTGATGAATGTTAAACACTGAAAAATATGCAAATACAGAAAAACAAAAACAATTTAAGTATTGAAAATCAAAAGGCTTTTTTTGGATTGGAATAAAGCTAAGAATCTACAATGAATTGCATAACATCACAATAGTATCATCTATTTTCCACAAAGTAATTATGTAGCCTCAGAATTTGATAAAACAATGTATCCGCTAGAATAAAAGCTGAAAAATATAAAGCATTTAACAAATTCTCTAGACCTTACAGCTGAGTATCACCAATACCATGGCCAAGAGTGTGTCAGAATGTATGTAGGACATTGATCTCAGCTGCTGGGGCAGGTGGGTACACGTGGCAGCCTGGCCTGCAGTATCATAGCCAGCTGCCTCCAAGCTGCAAACCTGTCACCACTTCCATGCGATTCATGACAGGGACAGATTGGGGAAATACTGCATAGATAAAGCCACCCAAACATGTAAGTAGCCAATCTTTCTTCTCAACTCAGAGAAATACTAAAAAAAAAGACTTATCCATCTACCCTTTAATGATATGTTGTCATGTTTTTTAACCAGTACCATGCTTCCATAATTTTTTCTTCAAAAACTGAAGCTGAAATACTGTTCCCACTTTTTAGAATATTTAAAAAACCCCTAGAAATGGTAGTATAAAGAAGACCACTAAAATATTCTCTGACCTACTGATACAGGGGTCTACTCACAATTTCTCTTGCTAGAGACAATCCTCTAGTTGGCAAAAAAAAAAAAAAAAAAAAAGAAACTTTAATCAAATTCAAAGGGACCTTGAAAAGGAGTGAAAACTAAGAACTAAGCGAGAAAAGGCAAATACTCCCTTAATAACCAATCTTAAATTTTTCACCTAACAAAGATATCTATAAAAATATTTTTTCCAGGAGCCAGTAGGTTATATGGTGGTTATGTGGACTCCCATATGTCCAACTACAGTTCAAGTCCCAGATCTAGCAGCTTGAAAGTTATGCTGGGCACATATGTGTGGATGCCCAAAATCCCGAGGGGAGAATGCCACCATCCCAGGGGGGTGAGTTCACGTCTTCCCTCTCTCACTTTCCCTCTCTCTGTCTCTCTCTCTCTCTCTCTGGTAAGTGTACATGCTCTATGGCAAAAACCTTAAGAAACAAAATAATAATAATTTTTCCAGAATGAGGTGTTTTTGTTTTGTTTTGTTTTTTGCTATAGGGTACATGCACTCACCAGAGACACAGAGAAAGAAAATAAGACATCGCTCCCCCCCCAGGGGGGTTGCCATGCTATAATCTCTTCTCCTCCATTCTTCTCAGGATCTTGGGGATGCATGCACACATGCCTAGCATGACTTTCAAGCCCCTGTGGTCGGCCATGTTGGAGTCCAGCGCTTGAACCACCATACCACTTTTAACTCTCACAAGGCCTGTCTTCTCCACACTCCAGAATATTCAACTACTTAGTAAGCCTATGTGGAGTCAAACCTTCATGTCTTTCTCACAGTGCTCCATCTACTTAAAATGCTTCACCTTGTGCCACAATACACACACACACACACACACCCCTCATGAGAACAGCTCAAATTTCCCCTAAAAATAATAGCATACAGACTAGTTACCACACACAAAGACATTATTTAGAAACGCCAAAGCTATGCAATGTTTATTCAGCAATTATTAGGTACAGGAACAGTTTTGACACTGGGAATAAAATAGTCTCTGCCTCAAGGAGCACACAGATTAGAGAAAGACAAGAGAAAATAAGAACGTGACTTTGATATAGCCTAACAGCTACAGAACGAGGCAAGCATGGTGCTAGAGAAGTGTGGCAGGGCTCCCAACAAGCAAAGTGCTCCCTAGATGACAGAGGGGAACTAGGAAACTAGGCGGAAGCTGGGTTTTTGGGGGGTTTTTTGGGGGGGGGCTTTATTTTCTTTTTGGGATTTTCACTATAGGGCAGATTCACTCGCTGAAGAGGCAGAGAGACAGAAAGAGAGAAGTCACTGCCCCCTCCTTGCCATGCCTTGGGGGCTGGCCTCATCGCAATCTCCTCTGCTCTCAGGATTATGAGCACACGCACACATGCATCCAGCGTTGTTTCAAGCTGCTGGGTCTGGAACTCGAACCATGATCGACCATGTGGGAGTCCATCAGTCCAACAACCATGCCACCTGCCAGCCCCAGTAGAAGTTGGATTTTTGTTTTGGTTTTTGTACAGATTTTTATTATAGGGTACACATGCTCACCAGGTGGACAGAGAGAAACAGAAAGACAGAAAACAAGAAATCACTCCCTGGTGGGGGATGGCCATTCTGTAATCTCTTCTCCTTCATTCTCCTCTCAGGATTTTGAGCATGTACACACACATACCCGGTGTGAGTTTCAAGCCTCCAGGTCTGGGACTTGAACCACAGTCGTCCATGTTGAAATTCAGTGACCTAAACATTATGTCATCTGCTGGTCCCAGAAGCTGGTTTTAAAAAAAAAGAACCGGAGGGGCCAATAGGTAGCATACCAGTCATGTCACTGGACTTTCACATGGCCAACCATGATTCAAGTCCCAAACCCAGTGGCTTTCAAAATCACACCAGGCACATCTGCACGCATGCCCAAGACCCCAGGAGGAGAATGGAACAGAAGAGACTGTGCTGTGGCCATCCCCTCTGGAGAGTGATTTTTCATTTTCCCTCTGACTGTTTCTGTCTCTCTCTCTGGTGATTGTACATGTCCTAAGGCAAAAACCTCTAAAAAAATAAATAAATAAAAGAATCTTAACTGTAAAGTAAAAAGTTTGGACTTAATCCTCATACCAGTGGTTAAATCCCCACAGCATTATTCGTTCTTTGCTGCTCACCCTTCGTTCTTTGCTGCTCACCCTTTCATAACAAATACGGAGAAATAACAGTTAAAAAATGAAAACAATCCACTAAAATGACATAGCTGTGCCCCCAAAACTGGTTAAGCATCTTTACAGATCAAAAATCTATCAGGGGGAACCAGCAGTTAGCGTAATGGCTATTTTGCTGGCCTCCCACGTAGTCGACCGCGGTTCGCATCCCGGACCCAGTGGCTTAAAACTCACACTGGGCGCGTGTGCGTGCGTGCCCAAGATCCCGCGAGGAGAATGGAGGAGAAGGGATTGCGGCGTGACCATCCCCCCTGGGGGGTGATTTCTCGCTTTCTGTCTCTATGTCTCTGTCTGTCTGGCGAGTGCACACGCCCTATAGCGAAAATCTCTCCCAAAAAAAAAAAAAATCTATCAGGAACACAAAGTGTAAACCAAGCAAAAGCCACCACCAGGTCACCAGGCTATGGGTCCCATAGCAGGAAAAGGCAGCAAGAAGTGTGATGTTCGGGGGTACCTGTAAATAAAAGTGTTTCACATGAAGCACAGTCAGGAGGCAGGCTCTTTATTTAGAACCAGGAGCTGGGGTGGCACTGTCCCTTGATTATGAAAGTAGACTTGAAAAGGCTTCTGCTAGCTGTGCTGAGGCTACAGCTTGGAGGAAGTTGCTGACCTCACGCCAGCTGACTCGGTGACTGAATCTGTGATGTCCCCAGTGTCACCATGGTACTGAGACTCTGATCCACTAACACAGACCTGATTCTGATCTGGGAACTCCAAAGCCAGGCAGAGACAACTACCAATCTGTTAGACCTGCAGAAGAAACCATAAAGAGATAGACACACAGAGATGGGACAAGGAAAAAGACAATTTCCATCAAAATATGCCTGCAAAATGACAGAATGTGATTTTTAAAACACCAACCCTATCAACAATCACAACATAATTATAAATTGACCACAAAGTTTTTAAATTATCTGAAAGTCTTTAAAATAAGCCTGAAAAAGATCCACAAAGAAACAAACAAAAAACAAAATTAGAAAATAATTGCAAAACAAGCAGAAGTAGGGGACCAACAGTTAGCGTAATGGCTATGTCGCTGAACTCCCATGTAGTCGACCACGGTTCGAGTCCTGGACCGGTGGCTTAAATTCATGCTGGGCGCGTGTGCATGCGTGCCCAAGATGCCAAGAGGAGAATGGAAAAGGGACGGCGGTGTGGCCATCCCCCCTGGGGGGTGATTTCTCGCTTTCTGTCTCTCTGTCTCTCTCAGTCTTTCTGGTGAACGCATGCGCCCTATAGCAAAAACCTCTTCCAAAAAAAAAAAAAAAAAAGGCAGAAATTAAAAGAAACTAGTGGAAGTAAAAAAGAACCAATTAAAAATCTTGCAAAAGATAGGGCCAGCAAATGGCACAGCTGTTAAGACACCGGACTTCCACATGGTGGACCATGGTTAGAGTCCCGGACTTGGCAGACTGTGATTAGAGTCCCAAACTTGGTGGCTTTCTCTCCCTCTCTCTCTCTCTCTTTCTCTCTCTGGTGAGCACATGTGCCCTATAACAAATTAAAATAATAATAATCAATAAAATTAAATAAATAATTCTTTTTCAAAAAATCTCACAAAAGAAAATCATTGTAATTTAAAGATAATAAAACAGCATCAGCCGTGGTTGGTGGTTAAGACACTGCATCCCACATGGCCAACTGCACAGTGCAAGTTCTGGACCCAGTGACTTCAAAAACACATCACTTATGTCTATGTGCATGTCCAAAATCCCAAGAGGAAAAGGGATTATGGCATGGTCATCTCCCCATAGCACACACACAAACACACACACACACACACACACACACACTTTAGATAGGTGGATACATAGATAAAATAAATGAAAAAAAACAGTTGGGGTCAGCCAAAGGAACGATGGCTAAGGAAGCTGGATCCCACATGACCAACTGCTTGGTTCAAGTTCCAGACCTGGAAGCTTGAAAATCATGCTAAGAGGACTAGAGGTGGCATAGTGGTTTGGGCACTGGACTCCCACGTAGTTGATCACTATTCAAATCCTGGACCCAGTGGCTTGAAACTCACGAAGGGTACATGTGCATTTGTGCCCAGAATCTCCAGAGGAGAATGGAAGAGAAGGGATTGCAGCATGGCCATCCCTCCGCCAGGGGGAGGAGGGTTTGATGACTTGCTTTCTGTCTTTTTCTGCCTCTCCAGTGAGCACACGTGCCCTATAGCAAAAATACCTCTCTCTCTAAAAATGAAAAAAAAAAAAAAGAAAGAAAGAAAATCACACTGGGCATATGTGTGTGCTCAAAATCTCAAGAGGAGAATGGAAGACAAGAGATTGCAGCGTGGCCATCCCTTCTTTCTCCATCCCCACTTATATATCCTAATGCACCTTATAGCAAATTTAAAAAAATAATAATAAAAAACATTCTGTGGTTCATACATATTACTTATCTAACAAGCCGGGACTTCCTTCTTTTTCTCCTAGGCTTCTTTTTCTTTTTTTTTTAATTTGCTATAGGGCAAGTACATTCACTGAAAACAGAGAGAGAGAGAGAGAGAGAAAGCATCCCCTGAGGGAACAACCACACTGCAATTCTTTCTCCTCAAGTCTCCTCTCAGGATTTTGGGCTCTCACACACATGTACCTGGCGTGTTTTTCAATCCACCAGGTCCAGGACTCAAACTATGCAGTCAGCCATATGGTATCCAGTCCCTTTAACCACCACATCACCTGGCTGGCCCTAAGACTCTGACTTTTTTAGTGGTCAATGCATAAGACACTGTGTCAGGGCTGGCTCCATAGCCTAGCAGTTAAGGGAGCTAGATTCCACATGGCTGACAGCATTTAGAATACCAGCCTAGCAGCTTGAAAAACATGCTGGGCATGTGTGTATACATGCCTGGAATCCCAACAGGTTAAAGAAAAGGGAGAGAAGAGACTGTGGTATGAACACACTCATGGCAAGGTCCTCTCTTTTTTGTCTCCCTGAGAAGTATATACACCCTCTGGCAATTAAACAAAGACACTGTGTCAAACACTGAGATTCAAAATGGAAAACATGGGGTACCTATCCTCAAAAAACTCACACCTGTAACAGGGATACTAAGTAGAAGAAAAGTAATAAGTAGAAGAAAATGGAATCATAAACCATCTACATTGGAGCTCTGAGCAGCTTTTTTCAGAGACTAGGACAACTGAAGATTTTCTGCACAGCCTTCACCCTTCTGACCCCAAGATCTAGGTCAGAGTAATCCTCAATTCCCATGGAATCTGCTGCACCAAGGGAGAAAAATAGAACTGCAGAGAGATTGCAGAATACCTCCTCCTGAACACTTAGATTTAACTCCAAAAATTAGGGAAAAACATGTACTCCATCAGATGACCAGAAATCACTGCAGAGGCACAAGAAATATGAGAAGCCAAGAAAATATTTCTCCCCCAAGGGAAAAGAATAACTCCTCATCCTCCACAGACAATACAATAGAAGTCATAGAAATGTCAGATAAAGAATTCAGAATATTCATAGTGACACAGCTAACAGAGATGCAAGAGAAGAGAGATAACAAACTCCAGAAGATACCGGAGTAGAGACAAGTTCCAAGAGGTGAGGAAGTTCTTGTACTATCTGAAAAAGAAAATACACACCATAAAAATGTCTCAAATGGAGCTGCTAGAGATGAAGGCTGTAACAGGAAATCGAAACCTCCCTTGAAAGAATTAAAAGCAGATTAGATCATGCAGAAGATTGAATCTCAGATGTAGAAGACAGAAACTCTGACCTAGAAATATTCACCAAAAAGACTGAGACAAAAACCCCCCAAAATTAGAACGATATACGAGTAGTACTAGATAACCATCAGTATCCCAGAAGGTGAAGAAACTAATAAGGCATTGATAATCTATTCCATTAAATCCTAGAAGAAAATGTTCCGAACCCAGAGAGGCATTCAAATATCCAGACACGAGAAATACATAAAACCCCAAATAGAATCAACCCAAGATCTTCTCCAAGGCACATCATAGCCAGACTGACTAAAACTGCAGACAGATATACTAAAATTGGTAATTGAGAAATGTCAGGTTACTTTCAAAGGATATCCTATCAGGCTAACATTGGACCTCTCATCGGAGATATGGAAAGCAAGGAAAGAATGGGAAAATATATTCAAAGTGTTAAGCGAAAAAGAATTACAACCAAGAATACTATACCTAGCAAGATTATCCTTCATATGGAAAGTAAAGACAAAAGCATTTTCAGATAAACAAAATCTGAAAGAATTCACCAACACCAGACCAGCTCTTTGAGAAGTTCTGAAAGGAGTGGTACACCAGGAGAACTAAAGTCAGACACGCAGACACACAGAAATAAGAGTATAAAACACAACAAAGAGAATGGCCAACTTAACTGTAGAGACAACACTGGAAAGATCAGTAACAATGAATGTTAACTTCCAGAATGTAAACAGAAAGATCAGACCACAGTAACCCTGCAAATTCAACAGAAGAGAGATCAATTACATGAGCCTGAACTGATGAAATAGAAATTTATGACAGAAAATATTACATATACTATTCCCTTACAACTGAAAAGATAAAATTCACATCAACATTAGGGCCCAGCCTGAGTGGCATGGCCAATAGCATACTGAACTGATCTGCAATGCTGGAAGCCGCATGGCCAACCTTGGTCCCACATCCCCAGCCCAGTCTACCTGAAATAGTCCAGGGATGTGCACAGGGCATACTCAACGTATCAATGAGCTGGAGGGCTAAGAAAAGGCAATCATGCTTGGGACCAGCAGATAGCCTAATGGCTACAACGCTGGACTCCCATGGAGTCAACCGCAGTCCGAGTCCCGGACCCGGTGGCTTAAATTCATGCCGGGCATGTGTGTGTATATGTGCCCAAGATCCCAAGAGGAGAATGGAGGAGAAGGGATTCCAACGTGTTCATCCCCCTGAGGGGGTGTGTGGGGGGGTGGTTCTTGCTGTCTCTCTGTCTCTCTGTCTTTCTGGCAAGTGCACACGCCCTATAGCAAAAACCTCTCAAAAAAAAGCCAATCATGGTATGATAAGGCCCTGCTGAGGGTGCCTCTCTTACATGCACATAATAAGCTTTCCCTATCATAAATGAAAAACTTTAAACATGTTCTGGCTAAATCCAGGATGGCTTCAGGGTTTTTTTGGTCTATGAAAAATACTGATGGGGCAGATGGTAACATAGCAGTAATGCAATTGGTCCTACATGAGGATATCCTCACATGCCAGAACCTTCAACCTTCCTGGGCACACCAGGCATGCATGATTCAGGCTGGCAGAGACTGAGGTTCAATCATGGCATGAGGACCCTGTTGGGGATGCCTGTCTCTCTCTTTCAAATAAGAAATAAAATAAAATAAATAAACTTTAAAAAAATGATAAAAAGATTCTGGGTTTTTTTTTGGGGGGGGGCTTAAATATAATTAGTCCATGTTACCCAATAACTAAATTTTACAAAATAAAATCTATTAATTATGGTCAACTGCAATGTTCCCTATTTGTATTTCCAGAGAGTCATTTTCCAATGACTACTCAACAACAACAACAACAAAAATAGATAAAAGAACTACATCAGCCAAGTAGTGAATGGCACAGATTTCCGAATCACATCTGCTGTGGTGTGAATGTTTTCTCTTAAGATCATGTGGTAGAAATTTACACCCTAGTGCAACAGCGCTGAAAAGTGATTAACTCATGAATGGATTAATGCCATTGTCTCTGGAGTGGGTTAGTTAACCAGAGATGAGCTCATTGCTTCCTCAGCCCCTCTGTTTCATGCCCTTCCATCTTCTACCATGGAGTGATACAGCAAAAAGGCCCTCACCAGATAGAGGCCCCTCAACCCTGGACTTCCCAGCCTACAAGACTGTCAGAAACAAATCTCTTTTTCTTTATGAATTACCCAACCTCAGGTATGGTTATAGCAGTACAAATGGACTATAACAGTTTCTAACTTCTTATAATACATCAAACATCAGAAACTATCTCCTTGTTTTACTAGCAACAAGTGGACAGTATTGGACAGAATCAGAATATTCGATCATTGAGGTAACAAAATTCCAATTTGTCCAGCAGTTTTTTAAAGTACAATACTACAAACGCTCCTGTTAGGTAACTGTAATGAAATAAAGAAGCACACTTACTCATGACTGGAAATGTCTCCGTATGTTGTCCCAATCAGATATTAAACCAAAATCTGCTGTCCAAAGTTTCTCAGAGGAATACATGTCCTAGTCAGGAAGCAAAGAAAAGAAAGAGTATTGTTTTAAAGGTTAATATTTAAAATAAAATTTTCTAAAGGAAACTTCATTTCAATATTTTTCTATTTTGAGAAGAAACCCTTGTCATAGTCTACTAAATATAAAAGATTTCAAGTACCATTATCAATTAATATTTTCCTTTCCTGAAACAAGTAACTTCAAAGGTAAATAATATGTATAAAACAATTATCATATGAAAATGTATTAAAAGGTGTCCTTTGTCTCCAGCACTAGAAACTTTTTCTCTTTTTCATTCCAACTAAGTAAATCATAGAAAAAAAGTACAGGCTCTAGGGTAAATAGAGCATATCACACCTGCTAAATCTATTTTTATTACATGTAAATTATTTATATTAGTGACCAAAAAAAGATCATCAGGTCAGCTCGATAGCCTAGCAGTTAAGGAGGCCAGATCCCACAGGGTCAACTACAGAGGTTCAAGTCCCACCTCTGATGGCCTGAAAAGCACACTGGGCACATTCGTGTGCATGCTCCAAATCCCGACAGGATGCAAAAATGGAGAAGAATGAATTATAGCATGATCATACCATATTGGGGGTGCTGTCCCCGTCTCCCTTTCCCTTTCTCTCTCTCTTTGTCTCTGTGAACACACACACCCTTTGGCAAAAAAAATAAAGACCACCAAAGTTATTGCTATAGATATATTCTAATAATGAACACTTTCCTCATTACAAAAGTAATATGGGGGCCAGCAGATGGTATAGCAGTTACATGACTAGACTCCCACATGGCTGACCAGGGTTCAAGTCCCAGACCTGGTGGCTTGAAAAATCACACTGGGTGAAGGTGTGTGCATACTTAAGATCCCAGAATAGAGGAAAAGGATTGAAGCACCTACCCCACCCCCCAGGGGTGATTTTTCACTTTCCCTCTGCATCTTAAGGCAAAAACCTCTTTAAAAAAAGAAGGGAGGGGGGTGAGCTCATCATGAAGAAAAATAAAAAGGGAACACCAGCAAAGTAAAAGAAAAATGTCTTACAACACAATATCCCCTACAGCTACCTAATCATTTGGAACATATTTCTGTTAAAGTATTGAACAGAAATTCAAGTATTGAAAAAAGCTGCTCTAAGTATTTTAAAAATATACTTGATAAGGGCCAGCAGATGGTATAGCAGTTATGTTGCTGGATTCCCATGTGGCCAACAGCAGTCTGAGCCCCAGATCCAGTGGCTTGAAAACCACAACAGGCATATGTGCATACATGCCCAAGATCCTGGGAGGAGAATGGAGAAGGGATTGCGGCATGGCCATTCTCCCTGGGGGGGTGATTTCCCACTTTCCCTCTCACTGTCTCTCTCTCTCTCTCCTGCAAGTGCATGCACCCTAAGACAAAAACCAAAAACCTCATTAAAAAAAAAAAAAAGGTATATGAGCATGTAAAGAAAAAGCAAAAGGAACACCAGCAAAGGAGAAAGAAAAATTGTATTACAACACAATACTCCCCTACATCTACCTAATCATTTGGAACATGTTTCTGTTCAAGGTATTTTGTCTAAGTATTTAAAAAATATATGTAATGTGGCGTGCTCAGTGCAGGGGGCCTAGAGAATGGCGGCTCATCTGCTTACAACACACCCAACAGGAATTTGAGGTCACTGTGACAAGGGGCACAAAATGTGTGGCTTCCCTATGAACAAATGCCCTGTACATGAGGGGGAAAAATACACACACACATACACACACACACACACACACACACACACACACGTACTTAATAAGGGCCAGCAGACAGCGTAGTAGTTAAGTCCCTAGATTCCATATGACCAGCTGTGGTCCCTCACTTTCTCAGTCACTCTCTGGTGAGTGCACACGCCCTAAGGCAAAAACCTCTAAAAAAGAAAAAAAGTGTATATATACTTGATAAATACTACACATAAAATTATATTTGGTTCTTTTCACTTAAAAGTCTAACATAAAGCATCATCTTGTATTAGTATTAATATAAATTTAACCATTTGCTAAGGTTTATATTATAAATCTTCCTGTTAACATATTTTTTACACTGCCATAAAAACTTACGCTATATTTAAATATAACCATGAGTGCACAAATGCCTTCTTAAACCCAACATATAAAATCCATAGATAAATTAAGAACAGATTTAATATAAAGTTTACACCTGTACTTTATAGTTTACTTCATAAACTGGTAATCTTGTAATCACAAGAAGTAATTGTTACTGGGTCCAGCACGTGGCACAGTGGTTAAGGCACTGGACTCCTTCATAACCAACTGTGGTTCGAGTCCCAGACCTGGCTGGAGGCTTGAAACTCACACTAGGCACATCTGAATGCGGGCCCAAAATCCCAGGAAGAGAATGGAGAAGAAGGGATTGCAGCACGGCCACACCCTTTGTGAGAGATGATTTCTCACTCTCCCTTTCACTGTCTCTCTAGCTGTCTCTCTCCTCACCAGCAAGTACAAATTCCCTGTGGCAAAAAACGTAAAATAAAATAATAATGCAAGAGGAGTAATGGTTATTTTGTTTTCAAAATAAATAAAAATAGCACAATACCAAGGGCCTCCTTTTGAATCAAAATTTGAGTAATACTTGCCCCATCTATAAACTTTACTCCTGCAGTGTAATAAACATGAGAAGTATATATCTACAAAATGACACAAGATTTCATCAGCACTGTGTGCACATCAAGTTCATCATGGTAATTAGCAGTGGCACATAATCATAGTGCTGCCATGGAATTACCTGCCCCTCCTCCCACAGGCCTTCTTTTCTCTGCGCTAGTAAATTATCTTTATTTCCAGATAACCCAATTATCCCAAAGGAAATGAGAAGCTGTATGGAAAAACTAAAACAACATATAAGCCACGTTAGTTTTAGAATACATGATGAAAGTTTTGCATGATAAATATACTTTCTTGACAATGCTAGATTCTGTCCATTAGAGCTGTGTCCCTCCTAGGAAACTATGAGGTGAAACATCTTGACCTGAAGCATGCTAAATGATGACAAAGAGGGCAGACCCAAATTACAAATACACAAAGGAGATTAAAAGTTCACAGAAAGGGCCGGCAGGTGGCGTGGTGGTTAAGGATGCTGGACTCCCACATGGCCAACTTCAGTTCAAGTCCCAGACCTGGCAGCTTGCTTACTTTCTCTCTCACTCTGTCCCTCTCTTGTCAAATTAAAAATTAAATAAATAAATAAATAAATAAATAAATAAATAAAGTTTTTTTGAAAAGTTCATAGACCAGGGACTAGCAGATGGCAATAATGGTTACATCGCTGGACTCTCACACGTGGTTCAAGTCCCAGATCCAGGGGCTTAAAAAGTCAATCTGGGCGAGTGTGCATGCATGCCCAAGATCCTGAAAAGAGAAGGGATTGCAGCATGGCCAACTCCCCTCACTTTCTGTTTCTCTGTCTCTCTCTGGTGAGTGCATATAACCTATAGCAAAAATTTCTCTTTTTTAAAATAAATAAATAAATAAATAAAAAGGGTTCACAACAGGACCCAGCATGTGAGTGGTAGTTGGGGCACTGAACTTCTACATGGTTAAATACAATTCAAATCTCAGACCCAGTGGCTTGTTTTCTCTCTCTCCCTCTCTCTCTCTCTCTCTCTCTCTCTCTCTCTCTCTCTCTGTCTTTCTCTGGGAGTGTACATGCCCTACATAAAATTAGAATAATAATGATATAAAATTAAACAAATAATCCGTTAAAAAAAGGTTCTCAGGCAATCCAGTTTTATATTTTATACTTGTAGAATCCAGTCTCTGTGCTCAGAGATTTTTCTTTGTTCATGTTTATAGCAATATTTTTTATCTTAAATCCAAAACTCCTAAATAGTATTATCAAAGCACCTTGTACTAGGCAATGCTCTTCCTGCCCATAACCACAAGGTGAAATAAATAATTATTCAGGATTTAAGTTCTTAAGATATCAAAAGTTTTCTAAGCACTAAAAATAATCTCACAATCATCAGCATAATAAAACTTACAAGCACTAGATTTACAACCTTACCATCCAAGAGAATAAGTATACACAAGTTTCAGTTCATGAATATGCAATAATACATATTAGAATACAAAATGTCATAGAATAATTCTTAGAAACAAATTTGTAAATGACTGATAACTAAGTCTTCTTTAAGATTCTTTATGCTAACCACAGTTTTAAAATGTACATTCACCTACCTAATTCTAAAATAGTCTATTGATTCTTTTCAAAAGACAGATCAGTAGCACGCAAGATAAAATATTCAAATTCCCTTCCTTGGTCCCTAAACACTACTAGACATACAAATAAGAAAGAAGAAAGATCTCACTTCTTGCTGTTCACTCCACCCAAGAATGAAAAGGTACTTTGTCATAAAACCCACAATTTTACATACAAGATATATATATTGGGACATTTCTGCATAATCTGGTCTTCAATTTCATTCATTTTCTAGGCTCTTTGAAAATGGAGCTGTGGCCACTGACTCTGTGGACTCTGGGCAATACTGTTACTACAGGCTCTTTCTTTCTTTCTTTTTAAAGAGGTTTTTGCCTTCGGGTGCGAAGGCAAAAACAAAACAAAAAAGAAATTCAATTCAAGTATTGAACAGAAATACTTTGTCTAAGTATTTTAAAAATATACTTGAGGGACCAGCAGTTAGTGTAATGGCTATGTTGCTGGACTCCCATGTAGTTGACCGCGGTTCACGTCCCGGACCCGGTGGCTTAAAACTCACGCCGGGCGCGTGCGCAGGATCCCGAGAAGAGAAGGGATTGCTGCGTGGCCATCCCCTCTGGGGGGTGATTTCTCGCTTTCTGTCTCTCTGTCTCTCTCTTTCTGGCGAGCGCACGCGCCCTATAGCAAAAACCTCTCCAAAAAAAAAAAAAAATATATATATATATATACTTGTTAAGGAACACCAGATGGTGCCACATGGCCAACAGCAGTTTGAGTCCCAGATCCAGTGGCTTGCAAATCACGCAGGCATGTGTACATGCATGCCCAAGATCCTGGGAGGAGAATGGAGAAGGGATTGTGGCATGGCCATTCTCCCCGGGAGATGATTTCCCACTCACTGTCTCTGTCTCTCTCTCCTGCAAGTGCATGCACCCTAAGACAAAACACTCATTAAAAAAAAGTTACATGAGCTTGGCTTTTTGCCACTGGAGAAAGAGAGAGACAGTGAAAAATAAAGTGAGGAATCATCCCCTAAGGGGGATGACCACACCACAATCCCTTCTTCTCCACTGTCCTTCTTGGGCACATAAACATACACACACACACACACACACACACACACGCATCCAGCATGATTTTCAAGCCACCAGGTCTGGGACTTGAACCGGGGTCAGAACAGTGGGAGCCCAACAACGTAACTGCTATGCCTTTTGCTGGCCCAAGATTTCAGCTTTCTAACTGGAGGTTTTAGGAGCACTGAGTTTGTTTGCATTCTCTTGCACTCCCAACATTGTACCATTCATTACAAATGCATGCCATGGGTAGCTACTGATCCCAGAACAAGTAGATACCTGGCATATAACTAAGACAACCCATAGCCTAGAGACAAACCCTGTCAAAGTCAGTAAGCTCTGGGACCAGTAAAGAGCATAATGGTTATGTCACTGGACTCCAACATGGTTGACTGCAGATGGAGTCTTGAACCCAGCAGCTTCAAATTCATATCAGGTACATGTGTGTGCGTGCCCAAAATCCCTAAGAAGACTAGTAGAGAAGGGATTGTGGAGTGGCCATCTGCCCGGAGGGTGATTTCTTACTTTCTGTCTCTCTGTCTGTCTCTGTCTCTCCAATGAGTTCACACATCCTATAGCAAAAATCTCTAAAAAATAAATAAATAAAAAAGAAAGAAAGAGAGAAAGAAAAAAGAAATCAGAAAAAAAGAAAGAAAGAAAGAAAGAAAAAAGAAATCAGCAAGTACTGAACCACTATAGACAGGTGAGCTAGGAATAAATTTTCAAGCTAAAAATACTGCACTGAAAAAAAAAAATCTAACCATTGGGACCATCAGGTGGCTTAGTAGTAAGGCACTGGACCCCCACGTGGCCAACAATGGTACCAGTCCCAGACCTAGCAGCTTGAAACTCACACCAGGCGCACGTGTGTGCATGCCCAAAATCTTGGCAAGGCAATTCCTCTCACTATCTCTCTTTCTCTGTTTCTCTCCAGAGAACACATGTGCCCTATGGCAAAAAGGGAAAAAAAGAAAAGCATGCAGGGTGCATGCATCTGCGTGCCCAAGGTCCCAGGAGGAAAAAGGAAGAAGGAGTTCAGCATGGCCATCTCCCCTGGAGGGGTGATTTCTCACTTTTCCTCTCACTGTCTCTCTCAGTCTCTCTCTCTAAAGAGCACATGCATCCTGGGAACCAGCAGTTAGCGTAATGGCTATGTCACTGGACTCCCACGTAGTCGAACATGGTTCGCGTCCCAGATCCGATGGCTTAAAACTCACGCAGGGCGCATGTGCGTGCGTGCCCAAGATCCCGAGAGGAGAATGGAGGAGAAGGGATTGCAGCGTGACCATCCCCCCTGGGGGATGATTTGTCGCTTTCTGTCTCTATGTCTCTCTCTGTCTGTCTGGTGAGCGCACATGCCCTATAGCAAAAAACCTCTGCAAAAAAAAAGAAAAAAAAAGAGCACATGCATCCTATGGCCAAAAAAACCTTAATAAATAAAAACTAACCACGTGCTATTCTTAAGAAACATACCTAAATCACTATAAAGACTAGAAATAGGGAACCAGCAGTTACCGTAATGGCTATGTCTCTGGACTCCCACGTAGTTGACCGTGGTTCGTGTCCTGGACCCGGTGGCTTAAAACTCACGCCAGGCACGAGTGCGTGTGTGCCCAAGATCCCGAGAGGAGAATAGAGGAGAAGGGATTGCGGCGTGACCATCCCCCCTGGGGGGTGATTTCTCGCTTTCTGTCTCTATGTCTCTCTCTGTCTGTCTGGCGAGCACACGCGCCCTATAGCGAAAATCTCTCCAAAAAAAAAGTAAAAAGACTAGAAATGAAACTATTAACAATGTGCATCAGGCAAACACTAATCAAAAGGCAGGTTATGGAGCTGGTCCTGTAGCTCACCAGTTAAGGGGGCCAGATCCTATTGTACATGCCTGACTGCATAGTTCCAGTCCCAGCCTGAATAGCTTGAAACACATGACAGCACACGTGCGTGCATACCCAAAATCTCAACGGCACAGTGAAATATAGAAGAGATCGCAGCATGACCAAATCCCACCGGGGAATGCTTTCTCTCACTCTCTCTGTCTCTTTCTGGCAAGCCTATAGGCCCTCTGGCCATTTTAAAAAAAAAGAGAGAGAGAGAGACTATGATTTTTGAAATTCTTTGTAGCTACAGAAACTCTTTCACACATATGCTAAGATATGTAATTTAAAATGTTCACAGCAGTGCTATAAAGGCAAAAAACTAGAATTTCCATCAGCAAAAAATGAACATGTAACTTGTATACAATCATATATTATGAAACAATGAAACGAATGAACATGGACATGCATACCATAAGAAAACTGACTGATGGATATATTTATTATACTTATATAGTGTATTTCAATATAAACATCTTCAAAAAAGATCATGTAAAACACATTACAAAAAGATAATGTATGGGTTTCCTTTTTATTTTACCAAAATAAAAACATATTAACTTGTTACGACATATCAGAATGGGATCTAGTTTGAGGCACTAAGGATAAGGTGTCAGTTTGAAAAGAGCCTTATTTGGGAAAAATGAGTTCTGCTAAAATAAAAAACAACAAACCCAATTTCTGATGAAGGCTGTGTAGAATGGTAAAATCATTGATGCTTTACAAAAAGTTCATGAGGGGAGACCAGCAGTTGGCGTAATGGCTATGTTGCTGAACTCCCATGTAGTCAACCACAGTTTGAGTCCTGGACCCGGTGGCTTAAACTAACGCAGGGCACATATACATGCATGCCCAAGATCCCAGGAGGAAAATAGAGGAGAAGGGATTGCGGCGTGGCCATCCCCCCTCGGGGGTGATTTCTCGCTTTCTATCTCTCTGTCTCTCTCTGTCTTTCTGGCGAGCACAAGCGCTCTATAGCAAAGACCTCTCCAAAAAAAGAAAGGAAAAAGAAAAAAGTTTATGAGGACAGTGCTCCAAATCAATCAGCAATTTACAAATAAATAACTCAGTTTTAAGGATGGAAATAATATTGAAGATGATGCCCACAACAGCAGACCATCCATATTGATTTGCAAGGAAAAACTTAATTTCATTTGTGCCCTACTCAGAGAGGACCAATGATTGACAGCAGAAACAACAGCAATCTCAGTTGGTGATTCACACAATTATGACTGAAGAAATTAAATTTGAGCAAACTTTCAGTTCTATGGTGCCCAAACCACTACATCCAGATCAGCTGCAGACAAGAATAGAGCTTAAAACAGAAATTTCAAACAAGTGGGATCAAGATCCTGAAGCATTTCTTGAATTCCTGAAGAATTGTAACAGATGACATTGACTTCTGCCTGTATGATCCTGAAGGTAATGCACAGTCAGAGCAATGGCTACCGAGAGGGAGAAGTGGTCCAGTCAAAGCAAAAGGAGACAGGTCGAGAGCAAAGGTATCAACAAGTTTTTTGGGATTCTCAAAGCGTTTTTGTTTGTTGACCTTCCAGAGGGCCAAGAAAGATAATATGTTTATTATGAGAGTGTTTCAAGAAAGTCAGCCAAAGCTTTTGTAGAAAAATAGCAGAGGGCCAGCCTGTGATATGAAACATTTGTAGTAACAAAAATATTATAAACAATTTTAATGCCCAATAAGAGACTGACTAAATGAATTGTTAATTTAATTTATGTGTAATGCTCCTGTCCATCATTACAGTGACGATGAATGAACTCAACAAAAACTATAAAAACTGATGCCTCAGGGTCTGCAGGGGGCATGGTGGTTAGGAATTAGACTCCCACATGGCCAACCATGGTTCTAGTCCTGGACCCAGAAGATTGAAAATCACACCAGACTTGTGTGTATGCATGCTCAAAATCCTGAGAACAGAGAAAGGATTGTGGCATGATCATATCCCATTCGTTCTCTCTCTCGCAAGGCACATATCCTGTAGCAAACTTAAAAAAAAAAAAATTACTATCTTCTTTTCTTGATTCAAATTCATAGTTCATTGTTTCAAATATTTATGTCAGGACAGATTTCTAGATAATGTCTTCTCATTCCAGAAAAAGAAATAACTCCAGTTAATTTTAAAGTCATGATTCATAGACACAGAAGGTCTCACTACTACACTTCCAAAGTTCTGGGGCTTCCTACAAAGAATAATTCTTGCTGTAATCTGTACACTCTAAAACACAATGCTAAATTCCCACGGCTTTAAGTATTTTCTTGCATAAGAGAAGTAAAGCAAATCTGTCCTTGCTACAGTGAAAGGAGGTTTGTTTATTCTATTCACTAAATCAACAAAATTCTTCTTGCTAATGAGATCAAACAATGACATGGCCTAAGAACAAAATGAGAAATCTCATCTGCTTGCTTACAGGAGTATGTTAATGAAGCATGAGATAACAATGAGGTCAAATTCCCTTTCCAAAGGTAGAATTTAAGTTTAATTTCCAGGACTTAACAAATTCTTATCAAACTCTAGTAGCTTTATATTGGCCAACATGCCAACTCCCAAATATTTAGGGGAGCAAATGGCCTTTATTAGTCTTCATATTTATATCAGTTATAGAGTTAGATCCTTTTTTTTTTTTGGAGAGGTTTTTGCCATAGGGCGTGTGCGCTCCCCAGAGAGACAGAGAGATAGAAAGCGAGAAATTGCTCCCCAGGGGGATGGCCACGCCACAATCCCTTCTCCATTCTCCTCTCGATCTTGGACATGCACGTATACACACCTGGAGTGAGTTTAAGCCACTGGGTCCAGGACTTGAACCGCGGTCAACTACATGGGAGTCCAGGGACATAGCCATTAGGCTAACTGCTGGTCCCTTCCTTCTCCTCTGACTTTCTCTGGCAAACTAAAACCAAAACACAAGAAGACAAACAAACAAACAACAATTCCTTATCTTTCTTTTAAGTGAGAGTTTTGAGAATCTTGCCCCTAATTCTTGGCCTGTTGCTTAATAAGGACAAGCAAAGTCTGGAGTCTTAACTCTTACTTCAGGCTATTAAAATTTAAATGAACCTTGCATTCCATGATACTTAGAAAGATACTTTACTTTTAGTTAAGCCCTTAGTAATTTTCAGTTTGGGGAATTTCCATTTTTTCCTCTAAAAAAGGGAAACTGAAGGCCCAGCCCTTCTTAGGGGGTGGGTCTCTGCTTGGTTTTATGACATTAACTGGAAAATGTAGTCTGCCAGAGGAGTAGCCCAAATATATCACTTAAATATATTAGCCGAAATATACTATCTAAATACAAATATATTGCAATTAATTTATTCTATTTTTAATAGACATTTGTTTATGTATAATAAAGCTGCTGTGAACATTCTTAACGTGTATTTTAGTAGATATATAAACTCCTTTCTTAAGAATGGAACTGTTGGGAACCAGCAGTTATAATGACTATGTCGCTGGACTCCCACGTAGTTGACCGCAGTTTGCGTCCCAGACCCGGTGGCTTAAAACTCATGCCGGGCGTGTGTGTGTGCGTGCCCAAAATCCAATGGAGGAGAAGGGATTGCGGCGTGACCATCCCCCCTGGGGGGGTGATTTCTCGCTTTCTGTCTCTATGTCTCTCTCTGTCTGGTGAGCGCACACGCCCCATAGCAAAAACCTCTCCCAAAAAAAAAAAAAAAAAGAATGGAACTGTTGAGTTGTAGATTGACATACTTTAGTATTTAGTATTTAGTTAATTAGTATTTAGTATTTAGTTAATACCAAATGGTTTTCTAAAGTGTTCCTACTAATTTATATCCCCCAATATTTTTGATAGTTTAAAATCATACTTAATATATATTTTTTGTCCAGCTCAAGAATTGTCTTCAAGCTAGATGGCTGGCCTATGAGATCTGGTCTACCTTTGATGGAAATGCCTTTCATGTAACTTTTCATGTCTTCCCTCTACCCCCTACATACTTTGTTTTGGGAAAATGGAAACTACCAATGGGTAGAATGGTTTGATTATGAAGTAACAGACTGCTAAGAGTGTTAATAGTTACTATTTCCAGGCTGTATACAAATTGCTGTACAGAAATTTCTGAAATTTATTTTTAGAAGTTGCTTTTGATAACTGTTGAACCCTATCCCTTATCAATTTATATGACAATTTGTTTTAGATTCAATGCTTTAGTAACAGTTTTAATTCTCAACTCATTCACCAGATTTGGTTGACACATTTTTCTATTTTTTATTTTTTAAGATTTTGGCCATAGAGTATGTTGTACTTGCCAAATAGACAGACAAATGGGGCTGGGAGAGGGGGAAGAAGGAGGAAGGAGGAAGGGGGAAATATTGCCCCAGCAAGGAAGTCCATGCCACAATCCCTTCTCCATTCTCCGCTTCGAATTTTGGGCACACACACACATATGCCTGGCATGATTTTTCAGGTAGCTGGTCCGAGATTTGGACTACCATCAGCAATGTAGGAGTCCAGTGCCTTAATCATTTGCTGGCCCAGTTGGAAAATATTTTTACAAAAAAGTTTATCTTTAAGATTAATGATTTATCAGGACCAGCAGTTAGCGTAATGGCTATGTCGCTGAACTCCCATGTAATCGACCACGGTTTGACTACCAGACCCGGTGGCTTAAACTCACACCAGGCACGTGTGTGTGCGTGCCCAAGATGTCGAGAGGAGAATAGAGAAGGGATTGCAATGTGGCCATCCCTCC
>NW_006159757.1:1980968-1993703 GCF_000334495.1 Tupaia belangeri chinensis | reverse complement strand
GCAGTTAGCATAATGGCTATGTCGTTGGACTCCCATGTAGTCGACCATGGTTTGAGTCCCAGACCTGGTGGCTTACACTCACGCCGGGCGTGTGTGCCTGCGTGCCCAAGATCCTGAGAGGAGAATGGAGGAGAAGGGATTACGGCATGGCCATTCCCCCGGGGGATCATTTCTCGCTTTCTATCTCTCTGTCTCTGTCTTTCTGGCGAACACACGTACCCTGTAGGAAAAACCTCTCAAAAAAAAAAAAAAAATGATTAACAATCTATCATCACAAAAGTTGCCAAAAGAAAGCCATTTAGGTTTTCCCCTTAAACTTAGTAACTTTAACTACTTAGCTGTTATTAGTCACTTTGACTTTCTTACAAGTACTAATTGAATCTGTACATTCCCATTTTAGACCAGCATATATCTGGTTTACTGTAATAATTTATTTCTATTTTTTATTTATTTAGAGAGAGACTTTTGCTATAGGGCATGTTCATTTGCCAGAGAGAAGAGAGACAGAAAGCAAGAAATCACCCTCCGGGGGATGGCCACACTGCAATCTTTTCTCCTTTCTCCTCTTGGGATTTTGGGCATGTACACACAGATACCCTATGTGAGCTCCAAGCCGCTGGGTCCGGCACTTGAACTGTGGCTGATTATGTGGGAGTCCAGCAGTGTAACCATTATGTCATTTGCTGGTTTCTATTGTAATAATTACTTTATTTATCCTATTATAAGGCTAAGGAAATTAAAATCTTTCACAGTTGCCCATTTAATTAAAATTAGTTTCAAAGTCATAAATCATACAATGCTAGAAAGAGAATTTAAGAATTGTGTTAGAGTCCCTTATTTAAAAATATATATGTATGTATGTGTGTGTGTATATATAAACATATATATATACACACATATATACACATATATACACACATATATATACATATGAATTTTTTTACCTAAAATATATAAAAATTTGTCATGACTTTTCTGACAGTTCAATATCATGAGTACCTCCCATTTTTTTGAAAAATAATTTTACTTAACTTTCTTTCTTTCTTTCCTTCTTTCTTTCTTTCTTTAAATTTGACCAGAGAGAGACAGTGAGAGAGAGAAAACAAAAGCAAGCCACCAGATCCAGGACTTGAACTGTGGTTGGCCATGTGGGAGTCTAGCACTCTTAACCACCATGCCACCTGCTGGCCCCTATTTACATAGTTACATTTTTAAAATTTGATGTAGGGCACATGCACTTGCTGGAGAGACAGAGAGAGAGAGAGAGAGAGATAAAGAGAGGGAAAATGAGAAAATATCCCCTAGGCGGATGATCATCCACAATCCCTTTTCTTCCATTTTCCCCACAGGATGTTGGGAATGTGTGCACAAGTGCCTGACATGTTGTTTGAGCCACCAAGACCGTGTCTCAAATCACACAGTTGGCCATGTGGCATTCAACCACCTTGACTACCATGCCACTAGCTGGTCCAAGTTTCCTTATTTCATATAGAGATCCAAAATGTATCATTACAAATACATGTGTCAACTATAGAAAATAGTTTACCCTAGTGGAGCCGGCAGGTGACATGGTAGTTAAGGATGCTGGACTCCCACATGGCTGACCCGAGTCAGGTCCTTTTAAAAGTGGCTCATAAGGGCCATGTAGTCGACTGGGGTTTGAGTCCCAGACCTGGTGGCTTAAACTCTGAAGATCTGGCTTCCTTAACCACTAGAGCACAGGGCCAGTGCAGGAAAGACATGACTTTCACTTACATTCTTTTTTTTTTAAGGGAGATTTTTGCTATAGGGCATGTGTGCTTGCCAGAGAGACAGACAAAAAGCAAGAAATCACCCCTAGGAGGGATGGGCATGCCTCAATTCTTTCTCCTTCATTCTCCACCTGCGCACACAACCGTGCGTGCGCGCCCAGGGTGAGTTTTAAGCCACTGGGTCCAAGACTCAAACCACAGTCGACTACGTGGGAGTCCAGTGACATAACCATTGACACCAACTGCTGGTCCCAGCTCTCACTTAAATTCTTATGTTGCTTTGCATGATGGAGTGTGCTGGCCATGAGCACATAGACCCCTTTGAATGACACCAGAAAACTGACAATTGCCTTCACCCAGAATAGGAATTTTATTACCTAAGCCCTACTAATCAAGAAAGCCCATGAGATGATCATGTCTTCTTACAATTATCATTGAAAAGATTGTGCCTGGCACCCCTACCATTAATTTTTTTTTGAGGCAGTCAAGAGCAGTTTATTAATTTAGTCAAAGGAAAATACATTTATTGATGTTTCTATTTAAAAATATTTGTAGAGTGAGATTAGATTTTAAAACACTGGTATTCTGTAACATTTTTTTTCCCCTATCGTTAATTTCGTCCTTAAAAATGTACGCAGGATGGGACCAGCAGTTAGCGTAATGGCTATGGTGCTGGACTCCCACATAGTCGACCGCGGTTCGAGTCCCCGACCTGGAGGCTTAAACTCACGCCGGGTCCGTGTACATGCGTGCCCAAGATCCTGAGAGGAGAATGGAGGAAAAGGAATTGCAGCGTGGCCATCCCCCTTGGGGGGGGGGTGATTTCTCGCTTTCTGTCTCTGTCTCTGTCTGTCTGGCAAGTGCACACGCAATATAGCAAATACCTCTCCAAAAAATAAATGTATGCAGGAAACTCAGGGAACCCCGGCATTTGCCGAGTCTCCTTCCTTTGTCCATAGCAATAAAGCTGGATTTTCCTTCATCACACTTGTGTCTAAGGTTTAGTTTGTAGTGCTTGGGTGAACAAACTTGACTTGAGTTCAGTTACAGTCATTGCAATATTTCAGACTCCACAAGCTGGTCCAGAATCTTGTCCCTCCTCATCAAGAGGCAAAGTCCATTTACGCTGTCTTTAAACCTGGGGAGACTTACAACTGCCTCAAAGAATAGAATGCAGTGGACCTAATACTGCATACATAAGTTCTAAGGCTAGGTCACAAGAGGTGGTATAGTTTTGAGGCAGGAGAAAGCTAGTGGGTAAGGGGGCCAGAGAATCTGTCCATGTGGCTAGACAGAAAAACCAATCAGGGGCAGAAAATTCCCTGCCCAAGGTAGTCTAGGCAGGAGATTTCCAATGGGGGATATCTAGCTGAGTTGGCCACATATGATATAGTCAATGAGATGAGACAGGGGACCAGCCACATTTGATAGAGCCAGTGTGATGAGACCAAACAGGAGGCCCAGCCAATGATCAACCAACACAATCTAGATTAAAAATTATAAACCTCACAGAATGTAACTGCCACGGCCTTTGAGCCACTCTTTCTCTGTCCACTCAGGCCTGCTCCTACCTCTCAGGAGTGTACTTTCGTATTTACTAATAAACTACCTTTCCTTTTGTTATTGGCGTGTTTCTTCCAATTCTTCGGCTGAAAAACACCAAGAACCTGGATATCATCCCAGAAGCATCCCACAACCACTTCTGTCTGGCTCCCTCTACCCCTTTTACCTCTCCCCTGAAATCCAGCCTCCATGTTGTGAGCAAGCTCAGGCACTATGAGGAGGCCACATTTAGGTGTCCTGTCATAACCCATCAGATACGTAAGCAAGTGTTCAGACAATTCTAGGGGAAGCCTCCAAGCAGACCTAGCAGAAGCTGAATGAAGCAGAAATAAGCAGTGCCTCAACTGCAGATTCGTAAGAAACTTAAATGTCATTGTTTTAAGATAATTTTTTAGGCGACCACAGCAACTGAAACAAGGATCGGGCAATGAAAAGGAACACCATGCTGCATGCAATAACAGAGCTGAAATTCACTGATAGACTACAACAGTGAATGGCATTAAAGAGCTAACAAAGCCAGAAAGAACTACCAGCCACAGATCATGAAGAAAAAAATCCAGAATGAAAGGCATGGCCCTTTGGGCTTCTTTACTCCTAGAGATGTTTGCCTAACCAAGGAGTTACCTGGAAGGCTAATTATACTTAGCGAGCCTTGAAGGTTAGGTCAACAAAATTTCAAGTACAAGATTCACTAAAGCATGGGACCACCAGTTAGCGTAATGGCTATGTCGCTAGACTCCCATGTAGTCAACCACGGTTTGCGTCCCGGACCCGGTGGCTTAAAACTCATGCTGGGTGCATGTGTGTGCATGCCCAAAATCCCAAGAGGAGAACGGAGGAGAAGGGATTGCGGCATGGCCATCCCCCCTGGGGGGTGATTTCTCGCTTTCTGTCTCTCTGTCTCTGTCTGTCTAACGAGCGCATGGCCCCATAGCAAAAACCTCTCCAAGAAAAAATTTTAAAAAAAGATTCACTAAAGCAGCCGCTGCTTTGGAATAAAATCTCAAAAAACTGAATCCCAGAAGAAAGGATAACTTGGAAATAAACTAAAGTAGCCCTTGCATACACTCCTCCATCCCTCCAAAAAATCTCAATTTGTGTGAAGTTGATCCCAAGTGCTGGCAGAAGCAATGGAAAAGCCTCACCTAAACCTGTAATTACTTCTAGAAATACTTTTTCCAATGCAATGATCAGCATGCAATCAAAGATGAACAGGCACACAAGGAAATGAAACTCCATGAGAAATAAAGAGACCACAGAGAAAAACACCTGCAGGACTCTTGGGTAGTGACATACATATTCTGTCCAAAAGGAAACATGCAAAACTTGAAATTTTTTATAGAAAATTAGAAACTGGGGAGAATAGCACTTTTTGACATTGTCTCTGTCTCTGTTTCTGTCTGGCAGGTGTACACGCCCTACAGCAAAAAATTTTTTTAAAGTTGATTAGATAGGGGCCAGCAGGTGGTGTGGTGATTAAGGGTGCTGGACTGCCACATGGCTGACTGCAGTTTGAGTCCCAGACCTGGCGGCTTGCTTTCTCACTTTCTCTCTTTCTGTCCATCTCGGTCAAATTAAAATAAGTAAGTCAATAAATAAAGAAAGTTGGGCAAAATATTTATTTTAAAAAGAAGTTGATTAGATAGAGATAAAGACCACTTCAATAAACTGGAAGACAGGCCAGGGGGGCAAAAATACCCAGAATACAAGAGAATTAAAAAAAAAAAAAAAAAGAGAGGCAAAATACACAGAAAATTCAATGAGATCTAATATTGTATAATTGAATTTCCAGAATGATTAAGCATGAGAACAGGAAGAAAGCAGTATCTGAAAAGATGATGGTGGAGAACTTTCCAAACTGTAACAAGTCACAGCATCTAAATGCCCTGTATACTCCAAACAAAAAAGGAAGAAAGCAGATAGGGAGGGAGAAAGAAAAATCATCTAAAATCAAAAGACAAAGAGAAAATCTTAAAAACAGCCTGAGGGCCAAACAGGTGGAGTGGTGGATAAGCCAACTGGATCCCACACGGCTGACTGTGCAGTTCAAGTCCCAGACCTGGTGGCTTGATAAACATGCCAGAGGCATGTACACATGCACCCAGATTCCTGAAAGAAAAGTGGAGGAGGTACTGCAGCATGGCCATACCTTCTGAGGGGTTCTCTCTCTCCCTCTCACTCTCACAGTCTCTCTCTATGTTGAGTAACACATGCCCTGTAACAAACTTAAAATAAATAAATAGCTTGAGAAACAAATTACCAACAAAGAAACAATACGCTACAGGGGACTTCTGAACAGAAACAAAGAAGCCAAAATATTATAGTGTAATTTCTTCACTCTCTGGCAATTAAGAAAATAAATAAATAAAACTAACAGGGCTAGCCCAAGTCTAGCGGTTAAGTGAGCTGGATCCCATACCACCAATCATAGCCATAGCAGCTTGAAAAATACACTGGATTTGTTTGTGTTCCCAAAGTCTCAACAGGATGGAGAAATGGAGAAGTGACATTATCATGCCCCATGGCAAGTGCTTGCTCCCCTCCCTCTCTCTGTCTCTGGTGATTCCAAGTGTCCTCTGGCAATTTTAAAAAATGAAAACAAAGAAACCAAAGCTGGGAAGAGGGGAATAAAAAGGATCAAAGAACAGGAGGATCAGATTTTTTTTATCTTTTTTTTCCCTTAGTTTCAGCAAAGTGTGTATGAGCTCACCAGAGAGAGAGAAAGAAAGAGAAAATGGGGAAGCAACCCCCAAGGGGCACAACTGTGCCATAATCCGTTCTCCATTTTCCTCTCAGGAAGTTGGGCACGCACGCACACTTGCCTGCTGTGTTTCTCAAACCATTGGTTACAGATCTCAAACCACATAGTAGGTCATGTAGAATCCATGCACCTGAACTACCACGCCACCTGGCTGGCCCTAATTTTTAAATAATGCTGTCTATTTAGAGCTACCGTATGCCAAACTATTTTTTACAACTTTTTTTTTCTTAATTCACAATAAAACATGTGAAAATGAAATGGAAATAGAGTATATGTACTAATGTGAGATAAGCACCCTCTAAAGGAATCAATCATGCCTAAAATCTCCTTCCCCCAATTCTTCACCCTGAAAGATCGTGGGTACTCACATATGTGCACGAAGTGTTTCAGGCTGAATAGCTCAGGGTTCTGAACAGCTACTGTCAGAAATAAACAATTCTGTAGAAATACTAACTAACATGGTTTATTACTGAACACAAACTTGAGTGACATACCCAGAGGAAGACAAGAGCACTTCTTGGGGTGCTCAGATACAGTGGTTCCTTTCATTTGGTTTTGAGAGTAAAAGACAAAGTTTGGAATTCAGTGTAGAGAGTTTTTTCATTGGTCTGTCCAAAAAAGACAGGACATCTAGAAATGAAAGTGGTGCCTTGTAGATTATAGAAGTTTACTGGGACCAGCAGATGGCGGAATGATTATAGATGAGTTTACAAATTTTTAGTTTGGTGATTGGAAAGGAAGGTCTGTGTTTTGGGAAGAGATCAACAGATGTCAGTAATTTAACAGAGATAAGAAGCTTTACTAGGCATCAAAAAGATATTACGCCAGGGACAGGATGCAGGAAGAGTCATGTTATCAATGGGCCCAAATGATCTGTTACTGTTTGTAGGCGTGACACCCCCAGGCCCTCTGGAAAGGATTTTGGGATTAGGAAAGAGCAGTCAGACCTGGGTCCTCCATTATCCTCTCAGGATCTTGGGTACACTCGCACACACGCCTGGCGTGAGTTTAAGCCAGCGGGTCCGGGACGCGAACAGCCATCGACTACATGGGAGTTCAGCGACATAGCCAGTACGCTAACTGCTGGTCCCATGAATGCATTAATTCTATAATAAAATATACATTTGTCATCCTTGATTTATATATTATTAACTGCAAAACTGACGCATTAAGACACTGAAAAAGATATCTTTTACTCATTTCATAAAAATTTTCTCTAACATTTTTAATTTACTTGCTGACTTTAGTGAAAGGACAATTCAAGGATAAAATTAAAACCTTCTACACTCATTATCACTCAGATCTCTACACTCTACAGGCACAAAGTGTACCTCCATCGCAGAATTACTAAATAGTTATTTTTAGAGCCAAAAATAATTAAGAGTATGAGACATGAAACTCCAGAGTCACTTTTGATCCTTCTATAAAGAAAATTACTACCATTTACTGAACATTTTTGTTTTAGGGTAGATTGCTACCACAGTTTTAGGAAGAGTGGGCATTTTATTTTATTTTATTTTGAGTTTATTTTTTGCTATAGGGTGTGTGAATCTGCCAGAGAGAAGAAAGAGAAAGTGGGAACTCACCATCCTGGACACAACCCCTTCCCCTCCATTCTCCCCTTGGGATTTTGGACTTGCACGCACATGTGCCTAGTCTAAGTTCCTAGCCACTAGATTCAGGACCCAAACCACAGTCGGACATGTGGGAGTCCAGCATCTTAACCACTATGCCATCCACTGGACCCAAGAGTGGGCATTTTTTTTTTTAAAAGAATTATTTATTTGGACGGCAGGTGGTGTGGTGGTTAAGAGTGCTGGACTCGGGAACCAGCAGTTAGCGTAATGGCTATGTCGCTGGACTCCCACGTAGTCAACCGCGGTTCGCGTCCCAGATCCGGTGGCTTAAAACCCATGCTGGGCGCGTGTGCGTGTGTGCCCAAGATCCCGAGAGGAGAATGGAGAAGGGATTGCGGCGTGACCATTCCCCCTGGGGGGTGATTTCTTGCTTTCTGTCTCTCTGTTTCTCTCTGTCTGTCTGGCAAGCGCACGAGCCCTATAGTAAAAAACCTCTCAAAAAAAAAAAAAAAAAAAAGAGCTGGATTCCCACATGGCCAACCCCAGACCTCAGTTCAAGTCCTGCACCTGCTGGCTTGCTTTCTTACTTTTCCTTTCTCTCTGTCGCTGTGTCCCTCTCTGGTCAAGTTAAAATTAATTAGTTAATTGCTTAATTTAATAATTCTTTAAAAAAAGAATTATTTATTCAACTTTATTCTTTTATTATTATTTTTTAATTTGACCAGAGAGAGACAGAGAAAGAAAGGGAAAGTGAGAAAGCAAGCCACCAGGTCTGAGACTTGAACCGTGGTCGGCCATGTAGGAGTCCAGCACTTTAACTATGATGCTACCTGCCAGCCCCAAGAGTGGGCATTTTAAATAAGGTAAGTCTAAGCTCTTCAAAGGTAAAATGAAATCAATATATTATCTTGACAACATAAAGTATCTGTAAAGAAATCAAAGAACATTTAACGTTTAATCTCAGTTTTACAGCTACAGAAACTAACAAATAAACCAATACGAGTTATAAAAGTAGACATCAAAGGGTGTAGGAGAGTCACTTCCGGGTCCAGTGTGGTTAGAGTCAGACTCTCTTTCTATATTGTCTATGCAACGAAGCTCAGCCACTTCATTCAGCTGATTAGAAAATGGCATCAGAACCCTTCTCTATATATCCAACAATGACTGTTTATGTGCCATGAAGAAAATAATTAACATTCAAGCATTCTTATTTAACCATCTCTTCAGCAACCTCAAACTTTTCCATTCACCTGTGTTCTTTTTTCACCTACTTTTCCCTCCTCCTTTAGGTCTTACAAGTCACTTTCTCAGAGAAACTCGCCCTGACTTCCCCAAAGTCAAGTTAGATTCCTTGGTCATAGGTTTTAGAGCTCCCTATACTTTACTTCAAGACTTAGCCTACCTGCTTTGAGAACAGGGTACTGAACACAAAGTCCTGGGCTACACAGAAGGCACGCAAGAAATACTCAATGAACTAACAAACACATTTGAACTCAATTCTCCCCCAATTTTACAAAGAAAAAAAAAAACTTTTAAAAATTAAGTAATTTACATGAGAGTATATGAGAGGGGTCTTCCAAAAGTTCATGAAAACTACATACTATGAAGAAATTATGAGTGGGGACTGGACTGTGGTGCAGTGGTAAAACTTTTTAGCTCTTCGAAGCTAACCCACACGGGTAAGTTCCAGTTTGTGTCTGAAGACCTCTCTGAGTACGGTGGGCATGCATGTGACTATGATCCAGGGCTGGCTAAGGCAGGGAGTGGATGGTATATCAAGACCCAGTTAGGGCGCTGTCTCTCTGTCTCTCACTCACCAAAGAAATAAATGAGTAAACTTAAAAAAAGAAAAAACTATGCATGAATTTCAAACTTTTTTGGCACCAAAATAAACATGCACTCTAATTGTATTATTCCACAAACTTTTTGAAGTCCCCTGGTATAGCCTGAAAATGACATAGACCAGTTGAGAAAACAAGTCTCTATGACTCTAATACCCACACTCAAACACCAAATGCTATATATAGGTATGCTAGAGGTCAGACTTCTTTCAGGGCCAACAGGTGGTATGGTAATTAAGGTACTGGATCCCACATGACCTACTCTACGTCTCCAGACCCTGCAGCTTGAAAAATACATTGGATGTGTGTGCGTGCTTGCCCAAAATCCCAAGAGGAGAATGAAGAAGAGATTGCAGGATGACCATCCCCCTTGGGGGATGATTCCTCAATTTCATTCTCTGTCTCACTCTCTCCAACAAGCACACATGCCCTAAGGCAAAAGTATAAAATTAAAGTAAGAAGTCAGACTTCTTTCCATTTTTCTTTGTATTGACTTCTACTGTAGAAATGGAGATACCTAGTGAAAAATCATCTGGGAAAAAAATCTACAATTAAACCATACCTGAGAATGAAATATTCTCTTCAAAAAGCACACTGAGAGGACAAACTATTAACTTTCAAGTTACTAGTGGTCTGAATTGCACTGGTTACAAAACAAGAATGGTTAAAATAATTCAATTGTAAATCAGAAAATGGAATCACTTTTCTTTCTACCAGACTTAGCAATTCCCAAAGTTGTCTTTGCCATGTCAAACTGCCTTCATGTTATATGCACTATTTTTCTTTGCTATAGGGCACCTGACTTCCTGAAGAGAGACAGAGAGAGAAAAAAGTGAGAAGTCACCCTCAAGAGGAATGGCCACTCTGTAATCCCTTTTCCTCCTCTCCTCTAGACACGAGGAGCGCACGCAAACCGACATATTTCTCAAGCCCCAGCCCAAGAAATCAGCCATGTGGGATTCAGCCAACTTAACCTTCAAGCCACCTGCTAGTCCCATTCCATGAACTTTTAAACTAAAGTAAGTTTGTTTTCAGTCGGCTATGAATGCCCTGGTCTTTTATTTATCTTCACTGGCTACAAAATGTAATTGTAACTGATAGAGACAGGCACATGGTGACAAAGACTGACCAGTGCAACCTCTACTTGAACTGGAGACCCAAACTGGATCAAGTAGTCCTCTTGGCTCCCAATAATGCGTAAGGATGAACACTCAATGAACCAATGGTACCAAATCTGACACTTCCACGTCCTGGCTTGTTTACCCAAAGCCAGTCACTCGTCCTAACCAGCAGTTATTTGCCCCTCAAAACATTAAAACTGTTAAGAGACTATCCTTACGGAACACCAGTACTAACAGTAAGTATTACTAACAGTAAGTAGACAACAAAACTGAGGCTCAGGCCTAGATTCTGCATGTTTGCAAACCATGCTTCTATAAATGCCTTTGTGAAAATGTATTAATTCTTTAAACATATAATCAGTAAAAATGAATCTCTGTTAACTCAGGATAACTGTCCTTACTATTAGGGCACAGATGGTGTAGTGGTTAAAGGGCCAGACTCCCACATAGCCAACCATCGCTCAGGTCCCGAACCTAGTAGCTTGCTTTTTCACTTTCCCTTCCTCCTTCTCTCTCTTTCTTTTTCTTTCTCTCTGGTGAGCAAACATGCCCTACAGAAAAACTTAAATAATAAATAAATCATTTTTAAAAATGTTTTAATTTATATTTATTTATATTTAATACAATTTTTCTTTTCTATTTTGATTTTTTTTTTTTTTTGCTTATACAGAACACAGGTTCAACATTCATGTTAAGCAATGAATGAATCCACATCAGCAAATCTTATAGTAAAAGAAAGACAAATTCAGGACCAGCAAATGGCATAGTCGTCACGTTGCTGGACTCCACATAGTCAATCCCAGTTAAAGCCCCAGACCCAGTGGCTTAAAACTCACGCCAGGCACATGTGCCTGCGTGGCCAAAATCCCAAGAGGAAAAATGGAAGCGAGGGGATGGCCATCTCCCAAGGGGGGTGATTCCCTTTCTGTCTCTGTCCCTATCTGTCTTTCTGGCAAGTACACTGTGCCCTGTAGCAAAAAATCTCTCAAAAAAAAAAAATGTAAAATGAATGACAAATTCAAATATTTTTTGCTAATATTAGGGTCTGGCTGAATTAGAACTAAAGAAAATAAACCACTCTTCACTTAACACTGCCCAATGTATTAAATATAAGATGACATCAGGAAAGAAAAAAGTACCCTGGGTTCCCCCTGAGGTTCAGATATAGGAGTGAGTTGGCCAGAGTAATCGCCAAAGTTCTGTGCAACTTTTCTAGCCTATGAAAGAGTACATTTCTATCCCAAAAATGTAATTATGTTTAAAAAGAAAACGATTAAAATAATATTCTTCCACCATACTAAATATTTAAAAACAGTATCTCAACATTTTTTCCACTCGTGTCGCATTATTTCCAAGTGGTCATTGTCCCAATTCAATAAACCTTCCCAGTACCATAAGGAACAGGTCACGTTAAAGTCTCTTGTCTAAAAAGCATCAGCAGATTAAACGGGGAGGGAGTGGTGGTGAAAAGAATAGGAGAAAAAGGAAAGAGACTTGAACCTTCAAGTGACAGAAATGTCCACCCGTCGATTCACAGACTTCTCTCATTTTCTGGCATTAAAACACCTGCGAGTAACCCGTTCTCACGCATCAGAAACTCCGCACCATCCCACAGCTGCGAGCTCCAAACTATTTTTGCAAACTTTGCAAAGGCGCACAGATTTCCAAGCTTTCCAAATCCCTCATTCACCCCATCCTCCCCTTGCCTGGGCGACACAGAGTTCCGCGCACCAAGGCAGTAATTTAAAAGAACGAAGTTTGCCTTAGTACTGCCCGCTTGGACTCCCGAGGCAAACGAAACTTGCAAAGGGGACACGTCTCCCCGGGGACCGAAACTTGCACCAGGGGGAGGCGGACAGCCGGTTCCACCTCCTCGGGAGCTGGGCAGCCCCCGCCCCCTCCCGGGACCTGCTCCCCGCACGCCCCCCACGGGGCACCCCGGCGCCCCCCGACTGCCAACCTGCCGATCGCACCGCGGACCCCCACATTCAAGGTTGGGGGCGGGGACCAGGGCCCCCAGCAAACGTTTCCGGAGCCCACCCCTTCAGGGCTGAGCCAGGCAGCCTCGGCGGCGTCCCCTCCTCCCGGGTCCGGGAATGGCGGGGGCCCGGCCCCCCGGGC
>NW_006159757.1:1977687-1980592 GCF_000334495.1 Tupaia belangeri chinensis | reverse complement strand
TGGAGGCGTGGGTCCCAGAGAGCCCCTCGGCAGGGAGCCAAGGCTGGAGGCCATGGACCTAAGCCTGGCTTCCAGGCTTTGCACTAAGGCGAGACCTTCACGTGTCCGACTGACAGGTCAAGAGGATGGCAGAGAGTTGGGAGAGGCCAACAGAATAGAGGGCAAAAACCAAGATTTCTGGATCCTGGCCAGCCATGTTTCACCTCTGGTTTAACTACTACCAGTGTCAGATCTCGGACACTTTTAACTTTCTGGGTGCCTCGGTTTCATCTGTAAAGAAGGATGATAATAGTACCCGCCTCGTGAGGTTGTTACATGGGACAAGCGAGTGGTAATAAGTGTGATTCTGATCTCTTCAATATAATGGCATTTTTCTCCTAATTAAGGCACGTTTCTTAAATTTTTCAGGAACTCTTTTGCTAAGTGTTCAAATCAGCACTACTTTAAGTAGGCTATTGTACACGATCCCATTACTGCGTAAAACTTCTCAAATGTTCATCTCTGTCCCATCTTTCTCTAGGTCAGCTTTCCTTTTTTATATCGTGGAAATTGCCAAGAGTTTTAATCCCCACGGTCTTCCTTTAAGGGGTGCCATAAAAAGATGAATGATGTAAACCTTCCAACACTGTAATTAGCTGACAGTTAAATGATTTATTTAATAGAAGCTAGAAAAGTTAGGGAGTGCAAATAACTAAAAGGCTTCCTGTCCTTGATTCCAGGAACTAGAATTACTAAAACTGGCAGCTCTGCACTGCTGTCATTATCTCTCTTTTCCAGCTGGTGAAAACCAACACCAAGAACCTGAGTGCTGTGTGCAGTATGGGACTGGAGGGACAGAAGGAGAAGGCAGAGGCACCAGCTATTCCGTAGCATGCAAACGTTAAAAACTGTGACTAAGATGAGGTTTCAGATGATCTCTTGGGTTCCTTCTAGCTCTTACCTGTAGGAATCTTACAAAGAAATACAAAGTTATATTACCTTTGGGTCTTCATTCAACTTAAATCAGGTTTGTGAAGACAATTATTTATTTATATGATCCTGGTACAAGAATGTCATAACTAGTTTGATACATGAATTGGAAGTACAAACAGACCAGGAGTTGGAAGGTCATGGATCCAAATGCTTCTTCAAAAGTTAGAGAATTCTGGGAACCAGCAATTTGCGTAATGGCTATGTCGCTGGACTACGCTGCCACATTGTCGACCGTGGTTCATGTCTCGGACCTGGTGGCTTAAAACTCATGCCGGGCGCATGTGCGTGCATGCCCAAGATCCTGAGAGGAGAATGGAGGAGAAGGAATTGCGGTGTGACCATCCCCCCTGGGGGGTGATTTCTCGCTTTCTGTCTTTATGTCTCTCTCTGTTTGGCAAGCGCACCGTGCCCTATAGTGAAAACCTCTCAAAAAAAAAAAAAAAAAATAAGTTAGAGAATTCTCAGTTGGTGATCATCCAGATTGGAATAGTCTCAATTTTTGACAGGCAATGGCTCCCAATAACCTCCTGTGTATCCCCTACTGGACCCAACAGATTCCTTTGCTTATATATGGAAGACCTTGACCAAACATTGATTGAATTACGTTACTGTGTTTGTGGTTGAGCTCTTATTACTTAAGGAGACCTGGGAAACCACAGAGACACTCGGGGGACATCACTGCAAACATCATAGACAAGAACACCCAGTAACTTAATGAGTTAATGGGATTTTGGATGAGCAACACTGGCCACAGGCTTATTTGGCAAAACAAAGTGGAAATTTCTGGTATATTTTCCCACATTATATGGGTAATTTCTAAAACACTTTATATTGGACTTAGTTATGAGTGTCACTAGCTCAATTTTATACTTTGATTATATACTCTAACTATAGTATTATTAAGGTTCATTTTTAAAAATTGGGGGCGGCCAGCAGATGGCATACTGGTAACATTGCTGGACTTTCACATGGCTGACTGTGGTTCAAGTCTCAGACCCAGTACCTTGAAAATCAAGCCAAGGGCACTAGCAGTTTAGTGCTTATGTTGCAGGAATCCACATGGATGGCCACAGTTAAGTCCTGGACCCAGCAGCTTCAAACTCATGCCAGGCGTGTGTGTGTTAGTGCTGAAAATCCGAAGAGGAGAATGGAGAAGAGATTGTAGTGTCCCTGGGGGCTGATTTCTCACTTTCTGTCTCTCTGTCTCTCTCTCTGGCCAGTATACATGACCCTAGAGCAAAAATCTCTCTAAGAAAGGGAGAGAGAGATGGGTATTTGTATTTTATTTTTCAAAAGTTATGTGCTGTGCTAATGACAATATTTAAAGTGCTGCCAAAGGTAAAAGTACATGTTTAAATCCCCCACAGGATGCCATAATAACCAAGGTCTGAAGTACAATTTGTGGTCAGAACATAAGAACATAGCGAAAAATTCTCCAAAGCAAATTATCCATCCTTCACTATCATCTTCAAAATATGGATGAAAGGGTCAGTTCTTAGAGTCTTCTGTAAATTGAGACTGAAATGTGACTCTATAGCTATTTGATCCATTTAATTTTTTTAAGACGGGTAAGCAGATAGTTCCCTAAGGGGGTGGGGATGGGAGGGATTTTTAAAAATAAGGCTGTGGAAAGCTTGTGTTGTGGTGCACATATTCATATTTACCAGCCACAATCATTTCTGAAATTTCAAAAGAAACCAATGATCTTCTATTGATTAGAAAAGTCAGTTTCAATGACCCTACATATAATTATTCTTCATTGTTGGTGGGGGAGCAGATCATTTAATATCTATGTGCCCAGGGGACAGTAGTTGGCGTAATGGCTATGTCCCTGGATTCCCATGTAGTCAACCGTAGTTCAAGTCCCAGACCCGGTGGCTTAAACTCACGCTGGGCGCGTGTGCATGCATGCCCAAGATCCCGAGAGAAGAAT
>NW_006159757.1:1977191-1977394 GCF_000334495.1 Tupaia belangeri chinensis | reverse complement strand
AGGGGAGTCCAGCGACATAGCCATTACGCTAACTGCTGGGTTCCTCAACTATTCATATTTTTAAAAGTTGTTTTTTAGTTGAAAAAAGAAGTTACTGGAGCCGGCAGGTGGCATGATAGTTAAGGGCACTGGACTCCCACATGGCCGACCGAGGCTTTCTCTCACTCTCTCTCTCACTCTGTCCCTCTCTGGTCAAATTAAAA
>NW_006159757.1:1975210-1977165 GCF_000334495.1 Tupaia belangeri chinensis | reverse complement strand
ATAATTCTAAAAAAAAAAAAAAGCAACTGGGGTCAGCAGGTGGCATGGTGATTAAGATGTTGGACTCCCATCATAACCAACCTCATTTTGAGTCCCAGACCTGGCAGCTAGCTTTCTCACTTTCCCTCTCTGTCTCTGTTGAGCACACATGCCTTCCTATAGCAAAATGAAAATTAAAAAAATACTAATAATAATAAGAATAATTAATTTTAATTAAAAATGTAACTTTAAAAATGTTTTAAAAGATCAGATTGTCTTGGGACCAGCAGTTGGCGTAATGGCTATGTCACTGGACTCCCACGTAGTCAACCACAGTTCGCGTCCTGGACCCGGTGGCTTAAAATTCACGCCGGGCGCGTGTGCATGCGTGCCCAAGATCCTGAGAGGAGAATGGAGGAGAAGGCATTGTGGCGTGGCCACCCCCCCTCCGGGGGTGATTTCTCACTTTCTGTCTCTCTGTCCTTCTCTGTCGGGCGAGCGCACATGCCCTATAGCAAAAAAACAAAACAAAAAAAAAAAATGAAAAAGAGAAAAAGAAAAAAAAACAAAAAAAACCTCTCAAAAAAAAAAAAAAGATCAGATTGTCTTAAAACAAAGTGGGGAAGAAGAATCTTTGGAAATATGCTGAACCCCATAAAATTGTACGTAAATTTTTAGATACACAACTTGCTACTTATCGCTACCTGAGGTTGTCTTATTTATTGGTGTACTTGGTTCTTTTCTGTTTCTCTATCTTAACAAAATACCTGCCATGAGATTAGGGAACTGAACTGTCTCCTGCCCTCCCGTGTACCTTTGTCCAGATCACTATCTAATACAGAATCTCTCTTTGAGAACTACGTGAGATCACCCATGTGAAATGCTTCGCCCAAGAACTGTAGAAGGAATAAAGAGAGGGAGGGGAGGAGGAAAGAGGGAATGAGGAAGGAGGAAAGAGAGGGAGGGGAGGAGGGCAGAAGGGTTGGAGGAAAGAACAATTGAAGCAAAGAAAGAAACAAAACTATGCAAATACCCATTTTTCTTGGCAGAAGTTTTCGAACTTTTTCATATGCTCAAAGGGATCTGTAACTAAAAAAAAAAAAACGGAATGACTAGTTTTCAACTTTAAAAGCTGCCTCTCATTATCTCCTCCGCTCTTTTGCTCACAAGCCACCCTGTTCTTAATTATATACCAAAATGTTATCCTGGTTTGCCAGAAATCTATAATGATGCCATATCATTTGAAAAATGTCTCATTATGTTTTATAGCTTTAGAGAATTTCTTCTGCCTGCTCAACTTACAGTTGCCGTACTTTGAACATCCATATAGCCAGTTCTTAGATACCATGCCGTTTCTTTATTTTCTGTTTAAGTCTCATCAAGTTGAGTTGCATTAGAAAGTATTGTAAGAGGCCCAACCTCCATCACACAGTCAGTAGCCTATTGAACTATCGTGCTAGAAGCCACACAGCCAAGCTCAGGTTTGGATCCCCAACCTAAAACACACCCGGCATAAGTGTGCATACCCAAGATCCTGATGAACTGGAGGGCTAGGGAAGAGGGATCACAGGGTGACAAGGCCCTATTGAGGGTGCCTTTCTCTCTTTTTTATTCTCCATCTCTCTCTCTCTCTCACACACACACACATACACACTTGCACACATGAATGCATGTGTGTATGCTCTGTATTACAAATAAAAATAAATAAATGGGGTCAGCTGGTGACATGGTAGTTGAGGCACTGGACTCCCACATGGCTGACCATGGTTTGAGTCCCAGACCTGGCAGCTTGCTTTTTCACTTTCCCTCTCTCTCAGGTCAAATTAAAAAATAATAATAAAGGGAACCAGCAGTTAGCGTAATGGCTATGTCGCTGGACTCCCACGTAGTCGACCGCGGTTCGCGTCCTGGACCGGGTGGCTTAGAACTCATGCTGGGCGCATGTGCGTGTGTGCCCAAGATCCCAAGAGGAGAAT
>NW_006159757.1:1972814-1975179 GCF_000334495.1 Tupaia belangeri chinensis | reverse complement strand
CTCAAAATAATAATAATAATAATAATTAATTAAATTAAAATAATTCTTAAAATAAAGAAATAAACTGGGCCAGCTGGTGGTGTGGTGGTTAAGGTGGCTAGATCCCACAGGGTTAACTGTGTGGTTTGAATCCTGAAACAAGCAGCTTGTAAACATGGCAGGCACCTGTGCTTGTGTGCCAAAAAATCCTAAGAGGAGAATGGAGGAGAAGGGATTGTGGCATGGCCATCCCCCCTGAGAGGTGATTTCTCACTTACCTTCTCTCTGTTTCACTCTGGCAAGCACATACACCCTCTAGGAAATTTCAAAATAAATACAAATAAATAAATAAACTTCATGTATTATACAATGTTGAAAAACTGAAGTACAATGTCATGACATTTTTGTCTTCATTTTAGGGTAATAAAATTTTGCCTTTTTATGTATGATTATTGAATTAATTTTTAAACTCTTGTACACATAAATCTATATAAATCGTGTGGTAGCTAATTTTCACATGTGGCCTGCCAAATGAACTGTGCCTACCAATATCCACACCCTTTTACATCATCCAACTCTGACTCTGGGCTGGCCCTGTGACTCATTTTTGACCAAAAAAAGACAGGTCTAAGTGAATGCTAAGAGATTTCTAAGGCTAGACCATAAGAAGCTTCTGCCTAGGTTCTTTGAGATACTTAACACATTCCATCTTGGAACTCCAGAAGACTCCCGAAAGACAGCCATGCGATATGAAGAGGCCACTTGTAGCTATCTGGGTGACAACCTCAAATGAGTCCCCAGCCAACCACCAGCATTGACTGCTAACCCCATGGGTGAGGCACCTTGAATGTCCAGCGCAGTCAAGCCTTCAGATGCCTCAAGCCCAAACTATGCAACCCTTCCAGAAACCCCAAGTAAGCATGCCTAGTCAACCCACAGAATCATGAGAGCAATCATTAATTACTGTTTTAAACCATTGAGTTTAGGGTGATTTGTTACACACATGCAGATAACTGGACTAACTTGATTTAAAATTACAGTGCAGAGCTCCATTTTGCTACCTTTTAACTAACATTTTTTTAAATAAATAATTTTATCAAAATTAACTGAAGAGCTGTATAAAAGGTCAAATTTCAGAAGAACAGGGTGACCTGTTACAGAGCCTAAGCCATTCAAGGGCATGCTTTTCCTTGTTAAGTTGTTGCTATTGTCTGTGTTCTCCTTGGAGGTAGGAGGACATACTGGACCTTGTGAAACAACATATTGACCTGGATCTTTTGGGGTCTGCAAAGTCAAATATACTTGCAATTGCATTTTACCTACACAGACATGAAATAAAACCCTTATGTTGGCTAAGAAAGGAAAGAAGTGGTGGTCACAGTAGCTGGACTAAAGACTAAGTGAAGGGGCCCGAACATGACAGCTTACAACACTGATCCAAATGGGAAGTTGCCAGTTATTGGAGACCTCCCTGAGTAAGTCAGGCACCCCTGCTCCAGGTTGGCTGAAGCTAGGGGTGGATCATTGCATTAAGACTCTGTCAGGAATATGGTCTGTGTCTCTTCACTCATAGAAAGAGTACAGAAATACACTTTTAAAATAAGTAAATAAAATATCCATGAAAATAGATAATAGATGAAAAAATAGTAGGGCTCTTCACATGCTCATGGAATATGTGCCTTCTGAAAAAAACTACACAGGGATTTCAACCTTTTTTTTTTACATCAAAATAAACATGTATTATACCTTACTTAATTCCATGTGTTCATGAACTTTTTGAGCTCTCCTTCTGTAAATACATATTTTTATCTATTTAGTTTCTCTTTTTGATTTGCTAATACTTTATAAAAACTGTAAGTCTCTGAGACTAGCAGTTAGTAATGGCTATGTCGCTGGACTCCCATGTATTCGACCGCGGGTGCGTGTGCGTGCGTGCCCAAGTTCTCGAGAGGCAAACAGAGGAGAAGGGATTGCGGCATGGCCATCCCCCCTGGGGGGTGATTTCTCGCTTTCTGTCTCTCTTTCTCTCTTTCTGTCTGTCTGGAGAGCGCATGCACCCTATAGCAAAAACCTCTCCAAAAAAAAAAAAAAAACTGTAAGTCTCCAATTCCTAATCCACTAAATTTTGTGGGGTTTTATTTGAATCTCTATATTTAAATTTAATACTGTAGTTAAGTATCTTTCTTACTATATATTATATTTTTCTATGGTTTTTTTTTTTGGAGAGGTTTATGCCATAGGGCGCATGTGCTCACCAGAAAGACAGAGACAGAGAGACAGAAAGCGAGAAATCACTCCCCGGTGGGGGGGTGGTGGTGGTGTCCATGCCGCAATCCCTTCTCCTCCAATCTCCTCTTGGGATCTTGGGCACACACACATACCAACC
>NW_006159757.1:1952304-1972714 GCF_000334495.1 Tupaia belangeri chinensis | reverse complement strand
TTTTTTTGGGGGGAGAGATTTTCACTGTAGGGCGCGTGCGCTCACCAGACAGACAGAGAGAGACATAGAGACAGAAAGCGAGAAATCACCCCCCAGGGGGGATGGTCACGCCGCAATCCCTTCTCCTCCATTCTCCTCTCGGGATCTTGGGCACGCACGCACACGCGCCCGGTGTGAGTTTTAAGCCACCAGGTCCGGGACACGAACCGCGGTCGACTACATGGGAGTCCAGCGACATAGCCATTACGCTAACTGCTGGCTCCCCCTCCACTAAATTTTGAAAACCAAATTTTGTATTCATAAATTTGATACCTAAACTCCTTTGGTGACAACAAAACTTTCCCTTGACAGCTTATGGTCTTTATCTTATTTAATTACAAACATTTATTTCGTTGCAGAATTCTCAGGATGTTTGATTACAAGCTGTTGTCCCAGATCCCACTCATGCCACCCCATCAGTAATAGGCATTACCTGTGCTGTGTCACCTTTCTAAAAAGCAAAACTTCTGAATCCTAAGATACTTCTGGTTTCAATCTAAAGACTTCATTGTAGCCCTGATGTAAACCTTATTGTTCAGGGAAACAGTAGAGTGTAGAGTAGTTAAACACTCTCTGGAGTTAGATCACCTGAGTTCAAGTCCTAGTTGTGCTGCCTGATGGCACTGACACTTGGGGAGCCTGTGTAACCCTCTGCTTCAGCTTCTTCCATTGCAAAATAAGGATAATAGTAGAAGCTACCACATAGGATTCTTATGAAAATAAAGTGAGATCACACATGTAAAATGCTTAACCCAATAACTACTAGTTACTAAATATCCAACAAACATTATTAATATTATATATATATACATTAAAATTATATACATATATGTATGCATATACATATATATATTAAAATTATATACATATATATGTATTTAATATGACCAGAGAGTGAGAGAGAAAGTGTGAAAGCAAGCCGCCAAATCCAGAACTTAAACCACAGTCACCCATGTGGGAGTCTAACGCCTTAACTACCATGCCACCTTCTGGCCCCAAATATTATATTATTAAGATATCAGGTTTTAAAAATAAATTCAATGAAATCTGTAATATCTCAATGAGATTTCAGTCAGGAAAAAATAAATTACACAAAGTATTAACAGTAGACAGATATTCAACATAGGGAATTAGATGTGTATAAAAGTCTTTGGAAAGAATCGGTGGGTGAAGGTTGAGTGGGAACCACCACTAACTTTCAGCTTATTCTAATACATCAGCTGGGAACCTGATGTCAGGAAGCTGCTGCACCAGAGATCAAAAATTGCAAAAAATGACAGGTAATCACTACCCATGTCACAGTTGTCCTGCAGCTCAGAGCCTGGTGACTATCAGGGACACTCTTTGGAGTCTAGCTTCACTGCAAAAATTTATGTCTGTCAGACTTTTTGTGTCAGCCGCTGCTGCTATAGGAAGAATGACAAGTTCCCTGTGCCTTCCAATCCCATGAGTACATTTCACTGGCACAGCCTCAGCCTTATCAGATCTGTGCTGGGAAGGGACTTGGGAAATGCAGCTCCAGGACTCCCAGCCTCAGTGATATACACCATACCCAAAGCAATCATTTTGTGTATAGCACTTCCATAAAATCCCATCACAGTAGGCAGGATCTGCAACTCAGAGGAACTTAGTGATGTGTCCAGAGTTGCATGGATACCCAGAGACTGGGACTTGTATTCTAAATCTAAAGTGTGTTTCTTTGGGACCAGCAGTTGGCGTAATGGCTATGTCGCTGGACTCCCATGTAATTGACCATGGTTCAAGTCCCAGACCCGGTGGCTTAAACTCACCACGGGGGTGTGTGTGTGAGTGCCCAAGACCCCAAGAGGAGAATGGAGGAGAAGGGATTGCAGCGTGGCCATCTCCCCTGGGGGGTGATTTTTCAGTTTCTGTCTCTCTGTTTCTCTGTCTTTCTGGTGAGCACACGCACCCTATAGCAAAAATCTCTCAAAAAATAAATAAATAAATAAAGTGTGTTTCTTTATGTCAGTGTGTCCTATTTAATCATTAAGGTCCATTTCCAAAAAAATATCCTTGCACCATTTTTATTATTATTTACTTTTTTCTTTCTGTTTTTTTGTTGTTGTTGTTTTGTTTTTTGTTTTGTTTTGTTTTGTTTTGTTTTTAAGAAAAAGAAATACAGGGCATGTGCCCTCACTAAGAGAGACAGACAGAAGAAGGAGAGACAGTGGGAAAGTGAGAAAGACCACATGGCAGTCCCTTCTCTTCCATTCTCCTCTTGGGATTTTAGGCACACATGCACATGTGCCCAGCATGTTTTTCAAGCAACTGGTTCCAGGACTCGAACCATGCAGTTGGATGCCTTAACTACCATGCCACCACTTGGTCCTCCTTTTTCTTTTTATTTAGTATTTATTTTAAATTTTGTCAGAGGGTGCATGCACTTGTCAGAGACAGACATGGAGAAAGGGAGAAAGCATCCTCTAACGGGTGCAGTTATGCCTCAATCCCTTCTCATCCACTTCTCTATTCTGTGAAGAGTTTGGGCACACACACATATGCTCAACATGGTTTTTAAGCTGCCAGGGCCAGGTTTGAAAACATGTGATCAGCCATGCAGGATATGACTCTCCTAACCATTAAGTCACAGGACTGGCCTTTCTTACCATGTTTCTTTGTTGATTCATGTTTTTATCTAAATAAATTTAAAGAGGAAAATTCACATTACCATGAAGTTTAATACAAATCACTAAACTGGAAAACAGGGGTCATGTAACACAAACAGATGATAAAAGTAAAAAGGAAGACACTGGATATGAAACAATGGTACTAAACCACTTAATCGGTGACTCTGAGCCTGAAAAACATGCTCTTTTTCTTTTCTTTCTTTCTTTTTTTTTTTTTTTTTTTTTTTTTTTTTTTGAGAGGTTTTTGCTATAGGGCTTCTGTGCTCTCCAGAAAGACAAGAGAGACAGAGAGACAGAAAGCAAGAAATCACCCCCCAGGGGAGATGGCCATGCCGCAATCCCTTCGCCTCCATTCTCCTCTCGGGATCTTGGGCACGCACGCACACACGCCTGGCATGAGTTTAAGCCACCGGGTCCGGGACTCGAACCACAGTCAACTACATGGAAGTCCAGAGACATGGCCATTATGCCAACTGCTGGTCCCATGAAACATGCTCTTTTTTGAAAAGGGAGATTAGTACTTTAGAGACGATAGTTTTACTTACAGCAACATCTCAACAGCAAATTGACACTCTCACTGATATATTCACAACGACCAAAGGTAACTAAAGTCTCCAAATAATTTAAATTCTCACTGTGTGAAGCCATGTTATTCCTTACCTACCATTGGTAAAATATCTCATTCTTTGAGTAACACTGCTTTCTGCCTCATCAATTTTGAAAATTCAGCTGAGAATCAGGCTACCATCATATTTCACTTCACATAAGAGATATATTCTGAGAAATGTAACCATAAATGGTTTTTATTGTTGTGCAAGTGTCATAGAATGTACCTATGCCACTTAGAAAGTATTGACTACTATTGGCACTTATCTAGGCTATATTTAAAGTCTTACACAGTTCATTATTAACCAAAACGCCACAATGCACATTGCCATATTTATTTATTTATTTATTTATTTATTTAAGGAGTTTGGTGTGCGTGTTAGAGAGATTTTTGCTATAGGATGTGTGTGCTCACTGGAGAGACAGAGACAGAGAGACAGAAAGTAAGAAATCATCCCCCAGAGGAGATGGCCATGTCGCAATCCCTTCTCCTCCAGCCTCCTCTCAGGATTTTGGGCAGGTATGGCACATGTACCCAGTGAGTTTTTAAGCCACCGGGTCCCGGACTTGAACCATGGTCAACGACATGGGAGTCCAGCAACCTAAGTATTACACCATCTTCTGGTCCCAATTTTATTTATTTTTTCCATGAACAAGAAAGGCAGAGGCAAAGAGATGTAAAGAGACAGCACCCCAACAGGGTCTTGAAAACGTGATCCATCCCCCAGCCTACCCAGCCCTGGATCATAGGCATATGTTCAGTGCATATGTTCAGTGCATATGGGCATTTTTCTGAGGTCCTCGGATGGGAATCTGGAATTCTCCCCTCTTGTGGGTCAGCCTCATAAGCACTATGTTTTGCTGCTGTGCTACCATGCGGCTGCTACAACACAGTATTTAACATACATGCTGCCGAGATGAGCGCTACGATACCGTATTAATTTAATTTGGAAAACTGCTAATTGGCTGAACATTCGACGTACGTCAATTTGTTTGCTCCTACTAACTCTTCGTATAGTGTTTTGTTTTTTTCTAAGACAGTCTCTCTGTGGCAATTCTCCTGCCTTAGCCGCCCAGCTGGGATCATAGTCATGCTCTGTTACTCCTGGCTCTTTTTTAAACAGGGTCTCCTTGCGTTGCCCAGGCTATCCTCAAGCTCATGATCCTCATGCCTCAGCCTCCCCCAGTCTCTGGGGTTACAGATGCCACCACACCTAGCATTGAAGCATACACAATAATTTTAACATAAATGGGAGAAATCCAGACCAGGAAGGACAAACTGAGAGGGAATTGTGGCATGACCATCCCCTCTGGAGACAGAAGTGCTTTCTCATTTTCTACCTCTGGTGAGTGCATGTGCCCTCTAGCAATTTTTTTCCTTAATTCATATAAATGGTGAAATCTGCAAGAGTGTGATTTTACCCAAAGAGAAACATAGCTTATATGCCCTTCTTCATAGAAAAATAGAAAGATGCTATACATAGGCAATTCCTTTATAAACTAATAAATGATTACTAGAGAAAAGATAAATAGACCCAGAAAACTGAAATTAAATTACAAATAGTTTTCCATAAACTTTAAATGAGCCCAAGAGGTAGATATAATCTTAAAAGAAGCCCGTCTGGGTGTGGTTATATACTTCAATGTTCTCTGAGATTAGATAAAAAAAAAAAAAAAAAAAAAAAAAACTTCAGGGAAAGAATGAAAGACACTTCTCCAGCCTTAGGATGAATATGAAAAGGTCAAAGTAAAGCCTCTTTTGGCCTCTACTGAGGACCTTGCATTTAAAATAACATGCCAGGGGCTGGCCCCTTGACACAAGGATTAGGAGAGCTAGATCACAGGACCAACAGTTGGCGTAATAGCTACGTCACTGGACTCCCATGTAGTAGACTGTGGTTCAAGTCCCAGACTTGGCAGCTTAAACTCACGCCAGGTGCGTGATACCAAGAGGAGAATGGAGGAGAAGGGATTGCGGCGTGACCATCCCCCCTGGGGGGTGATTTCTCGCTTTCTGTCTCTCTGTCTCTCTCTGTCTGTCTGGCAAGCACACGCGCCCTATAGCAAAAACCTCTCCAAAAAAAAATAATACAGATCTTAAGACCAAGAGACAGTTTGATGGGTGGTGGTGTTGGATTCCCACATGACCGATCATGGTTCGGGCTTGCTTTCTCACTTTCTCTCTCTTTCTCTTTTTCCATCCCTCTCTGGTCAAATTACAGTAAGTAAATAAATAAACAAAGTTACAATAAAAAATAATTCTTGAAACAAAACAAAACAGATCTTGACCAAATATGAAAGAAAAGCAGCTCAATGTAGTGGTGAAGTTCATTTAAATCTTGAAGGTCTTAGTAGGGTCAGCCCAGAGCCTAGTGGTTAAGTAAACCAGATCCCACATAGCCAACTGCAGTTTGAAACCTGGCCCTGGTGGCTTGAAATATAAACCAGGCACATGTGCACACATACCCAAAATCCCTATGAGATGGAGAAAAAGGGATCGTGGCGTGATCGCAATGCATTGGGGATGCTTTCTCTCTCTCACTAACACTCTCTCTCTCTCTCTCTCAGGGTGAGGGGGTACATGTAGCCTTTGGCAATTAAAAAAAGGAAAAGATTTTAGTAAAGCCTAAGCCTGAGCCTTTGGTTCTGCCCCACACCCTTTGAGGTTATTGCCCAAAACTTGTTTATAGTAAACAAGTCGTAATGCTGCAATAGGATTATGGATTTCACAATGTGAATCCAATCCTTTCTTCTTTCTAGTGTTCTTGACTTTGTGGTATAATGAATAAGGTATAGCCAATCAGTTGTCTGTATTATTTTAATTGAGCTGATATAAATTCTTTTTTAGGAACCAACAGTTGGCGTAATGGCTATGTCACTGGACTCCCATATAGTCGACTGAGGTTCGAGTCTCAGACCCAGTGGCTTAAACTCACGCTGGGCACGTGTGTGTGTGTGTGTGTGTGTGTGTGTGTGTGTGTGCGCCCAAGATCCCGGGAGAAGAAGGGATTTTGGCATGGCCAATCTCCCCGGGGTGGGCGGCGGGGGGTGATCTCTCACATTCTGTCTCTCTGTCTCTCTCTGTCTTTCTGGTGAGCGTGTGCCAAAAAGCCTCTCCGAAAGAAAAAAAAAAAACAAACAAAACAAAAAACAAAAAACACCTCTTTTTTAAACAATTATTTTATTATTATTTTTTTAACTTGTTATGTCATCAGAGGCAACAGAGAGTGAGAGAGAAAAGGAAAGTGTGAGGAAAGCAAGCTGCCAGGCTTGGAAATCAATCTGCAGCCCGTCATGTGGAAGTCCAGCATCTTAACCACCACACCATCTGCTGGCCCAGATATAAACTCTTTTTTTTTGCTGTTGTTGATTTTAAATTTTTATTATTTTAATTTGCTATAGGGCATGTGCACTCACCAGAGAGAAACAGAGAGAAGGCAAGTGAGAAAGCAAGCCACCAGGTCTGGGACTCAAACCATGTTCAGCCATGTTGGAGTCCAGTGCATTAACCACCATGCTATCTGCTGCCTACCCCACCCCAGTATAAACTCTTAACAAACAACTTACACATTCTCTTCTCTGGCCCTTTCTTTCTTTTCTTTTCTCTCTCTCTCTCTCTCTCTCTTTTTTTTTTTTTTTTTTTTGTGTGTGTGTGTATGTGTGTGTGTGGGGGAGAGGTTTTTGATATAGGGCAAGTGCACTTGCCAGAAAGACAGAGAGAGAGACAGAAAGTGAGAAATCACCCCCCAGGGGGGATGGCCATGCCACAATTCCTTCTCCTCCATTCTCCTCTCAGGATCTTGGGCATATACACACATACATCCAACGTGAGTTTAAGGCACCAGGTCCGGGACTCATACCGTGGTCAACTACATGGGAGCCCAGAGGCATAGCCATTACGCCAATTGCTGGTACCGGCCCTTTCTCTTTATTGTATAAATCAGCTTTCAAAGTCACTATTTTGATGAGCATGATCTGGGAAAATAGAAGTTTGTTCATTTGGGAGGTTCATCCTCTGCCCTGACTCATATAACCACTTTTATTTCACTAATATGCCTCAGCTTTCTTTTCAGGTTGGCAGTTGTGTTCTTTGTTGAATTGTAAGAATTCTCTGTTTTTCTGACTATAATCGCTTATATGATTTGCAGATGTTTTCCCCCATTCCATAGGCTGCCTTTTCATTTTATTGATAATGTCCTTTGATGTACAAAAGTTTTCAATTTTGATGATGTTCAGTCAATGCATTTTTTATTTTTTTTTTTTTTTAGTGTTTTTAATGACATATATTTGAATCTATCACTAAATCCATAGTCATGGACATTTACCTTTATATTTTCTTCTAGGGGTTTTATGGGTTTAGCTCTTATATGATTTTTCAAACCACACTATAAAATTTCCACAGAAATAAAACAAATATATTGGCCCAGATTAACTCTATAGCCACTAAAATTTACCTACCTTTGAAAGACTGATTTTTTTTTTTAAATAAATGGATTTGTTTGGGACCAACAGATGACATAATAATTATGTTGCTGAACTCCCACATAGTTGACCACAGTTCAAATTCCAGACCTGGTGATTTAAAACTCACGCCAGGCATGTGTGCATATGTGCCCAAGATTCCAAGAGAAGAATAGAGGAGAACGGATTGGAGCATGGCCATCCTTCCAAGGGGGCGATTTCTCTCTTTCTGTCACTCTGTCTCTCCCTGTCTCTCCGGTGAGCACACACACCCTATAGCAAAAAAACTCTCTAAAAAATAAAAATAAATAAATAAATGGGTTTGTTTAGACATGACTGAAAAAATTACTGCACTACTGCACTATATTCTACAGCAATCTGTGTATATATATGTATATATATGTGTGTGTATGTGTGTGTGTGTGTATATATATATATATTTGTCTGTGTAGTATATTATTCTTATATAGTAATAGGTAGTATATGGGATGTACTATGAGAAAATGCTAAGAAGGGAGACTAAACTGCCAGTTTAATACATGAGGAAAGGAACAATTGCAATAACAATTAAAAAAAAAAAAACCAAACTAGCCTGAATAATAAAAATAATAACTTTCTGGTTTATGTCCCTGAAAGCCTAGAAGTGATGGGCTTTATTGGACTTGATGATATTGTCAAGGACCAGCTTCTAGTTGTCAGCTCCATCTCAGGATGGCTGTCAACAATTTCTTTTTTTTTTTTTTTTTGAGAGGTTTTTGCCATAGGGCATGTGCGCTCACCAGACAGAGAGAGATAGAGAGACAGAAAGCGAGAAATCACCCCCTGGGGGGGATGGCCACGCCACAATCCCTTCTCCTCCATTCTCCTCTTGGGATCTTGGGCACACATGCACACACGCCCAGCGTGAGTTTAAGCCACTGGGTCCGGGACTCGAACTGCGGTCAACTACGTGGGAGTCCAGCAACATAGCCATTACGCTAACTGCTAGTCCCAGCTGTCAACAGTTTCTAGGTCTGTGTGTCTCCTTATCCCATTTAGAGGAAATTAGCAACTTTCAGCAATGTTTGCCTCTGTCTCGAGCTCTGGTATTAATTGACTTGTGTACCCATCCATGAATTAATACCTGTGTCCTAGATGTAGAGGTATATAAATTGTTCTCTTCCTCCATTAGTCCAGTCATGGAATTGGGCTTCTTTCCACAATGGAAAATTATGGTTCTCAAGTGGAAAACTGGGGAAGTGACAAAGAGAAGAGGAAAGACTATTGAGGAAGCCATGATAATGTTCACCAAGATCATCTCAGATAATTCTTTATTTTATTTTACTTTGAGAGATTTTTGCTATAGGGTACATGTGCTTGCTGGAGAGACAGAGACACAGAAAGTGAGAATCACCCATCAGGGGGACAACTACACTCCAATCCCTTCTCCATTCTCCTCTTGAGACTTTCGACATGCATGCATATGCTCCCAGCATGAGTTTTAAGCTGCCGAGTCCAAGACTCGAACTGCAACTGACTATGTGGAAGTCCAGTGATGTAACCATTATACCATCTGCTGATCCCTCTCAGATAATTTCTTTTTAGAGTTTTGTTTTGTTTTGTTTTGTTTTGTTTTGTTTTGCTGTTGGGTGTGTGCGCTCATCAGAAAAGCAGAAAGAGAGAAACCACCCCCTAGGAGGGATGACCATGCCACAATCCCTTCTCCTCCATTCTCCTCTTAGGATCTTGGGCATGCATACACACACTCCCAGCCTGAGTTTCAAGCCACTGGTTCCAGGACTTGAACTACAGTTGACTATCTGGGAGTCCAGTGATGTAACCATTATGCCACCTGCTGGTACCTCTCAAGGAATTCTTAAAAGAAGAGGTAGGGCTTAACCTGGGCAGAGGAAATCAGATAGCAGAAGAGTATGAAGGCCCATTTCATAACAGGGAGTAACCATCTGTCTTTGTTGGACCATTGGTATCAGGTGAAAGCAATCCTAGGAGTTTAACTTGAAAGCATATTATTTAGGATTTCAAATGCCTCATTAATGTATCTAGACTTAATTTATTGGTCATCGAATAATATTAGTAATTTGTCTAATTAAAACTGTTTATAAATTAGAAAATTTTAGAAAAGTTCATTTAATACTAGGTCTCGATTTTTTTTTTTTTTGAGAGGTTTTTGCTATAGGGCGCGTGCACTCGCCAGACAGACAGAGACAGAGAGACAAGAAAGTGAGCAATCACTCCCCAAGGGGGATGGCCACACCGCAATCCCTTCTCCTCCATTCTCCTCTTGGGATCTTGGGCACGCATGCACATGCACCTGGCATGGGTTTTAAGCCACCAGGTCCGGGACACGAACGGCGGTCGACCCCATGGGAGTCCAACATCATAGCCATTACGCTAACTGCTGGTCCCAAGGTCTTGATATTTTTAAAATGTAATTTTTATTGTCATTTCTGATTTACATATAATAGCTGTACATCTTTGTGGAGTACAGTATTATTTTTCAAAGTGTATATACAGTGTGTAATAATCACATCAATTAAATAAGCACGTTTACCATCTCCAACATTTATCTTGCTTTGTGTTGTGTTTACTCAGAATTCACTTTACTGGCTATTTGGAAATGTACATTAAATTGGCACCAATGATTTTTACTCTATTTTGCTATCCTGTTCTATAACCTATTCCACTTGTACAAAGGCACTTTTCTTTTCCCTGTCTAAGGTTTTTGCCATAGGGCACATGCACTTGCTGGAGAGGAGAGAAAGAGAAAAATAGTGAGAGGGAAAGTGAGAAATCACCCTACAGTGGTATGACCACATCACAATCTCTTTTCCATTCTCCTCTTTGAATTTTGGGCACACAAGCACATGTGCCTGATGTGATTTTCAAGCCACCAGGTCCAGGACTCAAACCACTGTCAGTCATGTGGAGTCCAGTACCTTACTCACTATGTCACCTGATGGTCCCTACATGCACTCTTTTTTTTTTTTAATAATTAATTTAGTTTTATTTATTCATTCATTTATTTTAATTTGATCAGAGACACACACACACACACACACAGAGAAGGAAAGTGAGAAAGCAAGCTACCAGGTCTGGGACTCAAACCATGGTCAGCCATGTGGGAGTGTCCAGCACTTTAACCACCACGCTACCTGCTGGCCCTACATGCACTCTTGTATCAGTTAACCAAGTTCTCCCTGACCCAAAAATATGGGACACTTCACAAATGTGTGTGTCATCTTTGCACAGAGGCCATGCCAATCTTTTCTGCATCATTGTAAGTTTTAGTATATGTACTGCTAAAGTGAGCACTGGGTCTTAGTATTTATTGAGTAATACTCATTTGTGGAAATTCATTTGTCACTCAACACATATTTATTGGGTACCTAATGTGTGCCGGACACTGTACTGGCAGTAGTGGTGATTCAATGGTGAACAATACAGCAGTGGTGTTAACCCCATGGAGGTCTTAGGCCAATGAAAAGTTATAGTATATATTGGGGTCCCCAACCCCTGGGTTCGGGCCAGTACTGGTCTATGGTACTGTTAGGAATCAGACCACACAGCAGGAGCTGAAGATGGCCCAGGAAGCGAAGCTGATGTTTTTGCCTGAGCTTCTCCTCCTGTCATATCATCTGCAACATTAGATTCTCATAGGAGCCCCCAGATGAGACTATCTATCAATAATTGGAGGAAAATAAGCGCAAGGCTCTCACTGATTCTGCATCATGGTGAACTGTATAATTATTTTATTATATATTACAATGTAATAATAATAATAGAAATAAAGTACACTATAAACATAATAAGCTTGAACTATCCCCAAACCATCCCCACTTGTCATCCCTGGTCCATAGAAAAATTGTCTTCCACAAAACTATTTGGTGCCAAAAAGGTTGGGGACCACTGGTGTGTATCATCAGATCTGGTGTCTTCGCTGCCTTGGGAAAGCACTAATTCTCAGTCGGTAGACAGTACACCTGAATGGCTCACTCACAGTAACGGAAAGCAAGATCAGAAGGCATTCAAACCATAGTCAACCAATCTGACCACCCGCAGCTCAGAAACCAAACACTTCAGAATCCCTGAATCCCTTGGCAAAATCACCCATTCCCATTTGAGTTTTCTGAGTCTAGATGATAATTGACTACAAAGAGGTCATTCTTTAGCCCTCCCTAATTGATTGAAGGGATACAATGAGGTAACCTAAGAGTTTTACTTACCTTAAACTCAACATATCCATTTTTAAAATGGATGACCTTTGCTTTACTTCAATTCTAGACCTAAATATTTTCATGTTAAAAACAAAGCAGAGATTAGGTAATTCAGTTAAATTACCTATAACATACTTAAAAGTTTTTTTCTTTACTCTCTTCTACCTCCTCTATCTGTCAACAAACCCTAATTGAATACATAAAAAAATCTTTAACTGCCCAACTGTTTTCTTGTAGGTCACTCCTTTCCTCTTTGTGTAATCTGAGCTTGGATTAAAACAAATTTTTCCTCCAGCCCAAAAGATGTAGATTTTATTGATCTAAAAAGTGAATCTGCTTTGCTTAAGCTAGCAATAAGAAGGCAGGTATATGCAATCATGCAGGATTATGAAAAAAAAAAAAGAGAAGAAAACAGTGCAGGGACACCTCCATCACTTAGAGGTTAAGGCAGCCAGATCCCACATGGCTATCTACATGGTTCAAGTCCTGGACCCAAAGGCTTGAGAAACATGTGACGTGTGTATATGCCTGTGTGCCCAAAATCCCAAAAGGAAGGAGGAATGGAAGAGAAGGAACTGTGGGGATGTAGGGAAGGGACTGATGGAGGAAAAGAGATCTGTCTTTCTGGCAAGCACACAGACTCTCTAGCACACTCACACACACACGCACACACACAAGCAATGACTGAAAGAGAGCTTGTTCATTTTAGCCAATATTCATTAACCCACTCAGATGTTCCAATACTGCTATACTCTACATATAGACTCTGATTCAGCAAATCTAGGGAGATGCCTTAAGCCACATTTTGTCAAGGCGACTCCATCACAAGTGACTGGATAATCAGCCATTCAGTAGTCAGTTCACTCTACACGATGACAGTGGTCATCCTGACTGTCCCATCCTAGTATATTAGGTCTTGCTATAGATACTTCAAAAGAAAACTGGGCAACCACCAAATTCCATGACTAGGACGTTTACAAAATACAGAAATACAAATGATCAATAAACATCCATTCACCTTCATAAACAATCAAGTAAATCTAAACTGAGGCCATTAAAATATAATTATTCACCAATTGCACTGTCAAAAACATTTTAACTGGTTAACCATTGTGCCTGTGGGTAACAATAATGTATTGTACACTTAAAAATCTGTTAAAAGGATGGATCTCATGTCAACAGTTCTTACCATGGTAAAATGTCAAAAAGAAAAAAGAGTGAAAGAAAATAAACGTTAGTTTTTTTTGTTTTGTTTTGCTTTTTTAAGTCAGTTAACATCCAGAATATGCAAAAATATGGTGATATGGGACCAGCAGTTAGCGTAATGGCTATGTCGCTGGACTCCCATGTAGTCAACTGCGGTTCGAGTCCTGGACCCGGTGGCTTAAACTCATGCCAGGCGTGTGTGCGTGTGTGCCCAAGATCCCAAGAGGAGAATGGAGGAGAAGGGATTGCGGTGTGGCCATATATATATATATATATATATAGTGATGCAAGCACTCCCATATGATGTTGCTGGCCAGAGTATATGTATTGGTAGAATTAAACTAAAGGACATTTTGGCAGTATGTATTAGGTTTTATAATGTAAATATTGGGTTGTCGGAAAAGGCATGATGCATTTTTGCATAGAAAAATAGAAAAAAATACGTCATAGCTTTTTTGACAATCCAATACTTTGATTTTGTATTTTAATTTCCAAAGTATTTTTCAGAAAGATAATACAAAAAAAGTGCAAAGATTTATGTGTAAGCCTGTTTGCCAAAACCTTGTTTACAATATAAAAACTGGAAGCAGCCCATCAATAAAGGATTGGTGAAAGAAGAATATCTAGCGTAATGAAGTGCTATCCCATTAAAAATATGTCTATTGTCAAGGCCAGAACAATGGTAAAGCAAAAGTCATAAGGAAAAAAGTGACTTTATGTCTCACTAATCCAACATCACATTAGGGTCAGACCCAAGGCACACAGTCAGACCCACCAACATCTTGGCCAGATGGAAATGGCAATATGTCTGCCTTCCCTGAAAAGGCGAGGGTCTTCTATACTAGCAAAAGGGTTGCTATACATATAAGTTGTCCTGAAAGAGTTTAAATTGGACAAAAATACAGAGGGTCTCATAGGCAGGAGGCAAGGAGAGGATTGGGAGAAAGTCCATTGGCAGAACTCTCTGAAGCAACTCATTGGCAGTTTTTACGGTAGTCTGTTCAGTAAGATTTGTATCAATCTAAAGGAAGTTGTAAGCCTGAAATTGTTTTTAGAGTGTCTTGTGATAGTCAAAAGTCAAACTGAGGGACCAGCAGTTAGCGTAATGGCTATGTTGCTGAACTCCCATCTAGTCAACCGCGGTTCAAGTCCCAGATCCGTTGGCTTAAATTCATGCCGGGTGTGTGTGCATGCATGCCCAAGATTCCAAGAGGAGAATGGAGAAGGGATTGCAGCATGGCCATCCCCCCTGGGGGGTGATTTCTCGCTTTCTGTCTCTCTGTCTTTCTGGCGGGCGCACGTGCCCTATAGCAAAAATATCCCAAAAAAAAAAAAAGAGTCAAACTGATAAGCTAGCTGGTCAATCGACCCCTCTTCTTCTTGATTCTCCAGCCCTTAGTGTGTGTGTGTGTGTGTGTGTGTGTGTGTGTATGTATGTGTGTGTGTGTATATATATATATATATATATATTAGTTTATTTTTAGTTTTTTGCCATAGATTGTGTACATTTGCTGGAGAAAGACAGAGAGAAGGAAAGTGAGAAATCATTCTCCTGTGGGTATGGCCACACTGCAACCTCTTCTCTTCCATTCTCCTTTCAGTATTTTGGGTATATGTGCACATAGACCCTGTGTGATTTTCAAGCTGCCCAGTCCAGGTCTAGAACTGTGATCGACCATGTAGGAATCCAGCACCTTAACCACCATGCCACCTGCTGGACCCAACATATGTATTATTGTAAAGCAATTTCTTTTCTGTATAAATTTTGTTTTCACACTGTCTACATTTATTAACAATTCAAATATACCTTTAACTAAATTTTCAAAAACTACACATATAATCATTTTTAAATTATTTATTTATTTATTATTTTAATTTGCTATCATTACCAGAGAGAGACAGAGAGGGAAAGTGAGAAAGCAAGACACCAGGTCCAGGACTCGAACCATGATCAGCCATGTGGAAATCCAGCATCCCAATCATGACACCACCTGTGGGTCCCAATCATATTCTTTTGTTTTTTAAAATATTTATTTAATTTTATTTATTATTATTTTTAATTTGTTGTAGAGAACATGTGCTCACCAGAGAGGGACAGAGACAAAAAGAAAAAGAGAGAAAGTGAGAAAGCAAGCTTCTGGGTCTGGGCTTCAAACTGCAGTCAGTCATGTGGGAGTCCACTGTCCCACCCACCACACTACTTGGGGTCCCTATAAGCATATTCTTTTTTTTTTTTTAAAGAATCATTTATTTACTTAATAACATTATTTTTATTTGACGAGAGAGAGAGAGAAGTTGAGAAAACAAGCCACCAGAGACTAGAATCGCGGTCGGCCATGTGGGAATCCAGCACCTTTAACTACCATGCCACCTGCCAGCCCCATAACCATAATCATATTCTTAATAAAACATGTGTGTGATATACAGACCAAAGTGGGAAAGAAGTTATTGAAAATGTTGACAGGGCTAGCAGTAATACATTCTGGGTAATTATTACAGAAAATTATTTTCTGAAATATTTCTTTTTTTTTCTGAAATATTTCTACAATGGGTATATAATACCTTTAGCATCCTCCTCCCCTCTAAATCGTTTGCAACAAATCTTTGAACCTGTTATGCTGATTTGTTTGCAGGAGAATCTGTATTGAAGGAATAGTCTGTGAGGCAGTTTGATTCATGTAGGACAGGGAGAGAGTGGAGACTTGGAGGGAGGCAAGGGAGGGAGAAGAGGAGAGCAAGGGTCCGGCCTGCAGCCCTCAAACTAGGTCTGAACCTAATAGCAAGTCAGTCTGCAAGCAAGGGCTGAAAGAGATGCTTTCCCAGGGTATACCAGTGAAACATAGTGGTATCAGCAATATTACTTCAGTGCCCACATGGGACACAAAACATGTGATGTTGGAGAGGGGTAAAGAGGCAGTCCCTTCCATTCATAGCAGCAAGAAGGTGCACAAGGACCTAAGGGGATGTTGCCCCATCCTGGCCTTGCCAAGGTACAAAATGGTAGTCAGTGTCCTTGGACGTGTCAACCTAACAATCATCATGGCCTTAGCATGAGTGATCTCAGTGGAGAGGCAAAGCCAGGTTGCACAGGGTTGAACAGGGAAAGACTGCAGAGTGGGTGAGAGGTCTAGGGAGGGTTTTCCAAAGCAGGAAATAGAAGAGCATGTTTCACTGCTGACTAAAGTATTCAGCATTGGGAGAGAGGTTGACAACGTGGATGATGCAGGAGAGAGGGAGCTCTCATTCCATCCATAGTCCTAATTTAACCTATGCCCACTGTGGCGTTAATTACCACTTACATAGGAATCATCAAAACTGCCATATTTAGGGCCAGCTGGTGGTATGGTAGTTAAGGTGACTCGATCCCACATGGCTGACTGCACAGTTTGAGTCCCAGACCCCTGGAACTGTCCATCTGAAAAAATATGCCAGGCCCATGTGTGTGCACGTCCAAAATCCCAAGAGGGAGAATGGAAGAGAAAGGATTGTGGCTTGGCCATCCCTCCTGGGAGTTTCTTTCCTTCTCTCTTTCTCCTTCTCTTGCCCTTTCTATCGCTCTCTGGTGAGCACAATAACCCTTTAGCATTTTTTAAATTGCCATATTTAGACACACTATAAAAGTATATTATAATAAATGAAAGTTTTGACTGATCTCCAGATGCAAATAATTAATTCATCCCATCCCTTTCATCAATTCCTCAACTACTATTTAATTTTGCCTCCCCCTAACACACACACAATTCCTCCTTTGGCACTCTCAATATATGTCACCATCCACCTGTTGCCTGAGCTAACTACTGGGCATCTTCTGTAGTATCACCTTCTCATCTCAGTTCGTATCCAACACATCGGCATATGTAGAATGTATCTCAGGATTGGGGGACCAGCAGTTAGCGTAATGGCTATGTCGCTGGACTCCCACGTAGTCGACCGCAGTTCGAGTTCCAGACCCGGCGGCTTAAACTCATGCCGGGCGCGTGTGAGTGCGTGCCCAAGATCCCGAGAGGAGAATGGAGGAGAAAGGATTGCAGCATGGCTATCCCCCCGGGGGGTGATTTCTCGCTTTCTGTCTCTCCATCTCTCTCTGTCTGTCTGGTGAGCACACGCACCCTATAGCAAAAACCAAAAAAAAAAAGAGAATATATCTCTGGATTGTTCTCAAATCTATTCCCTTATTATTCCCACCACTATTTTTTTGTCCATAGGGTGCATGTGCTCGCTGGAAAGAAAGAATGAGACAGACAGACAGAAAGTGAGAAATCACCTCCCAAGGGGGGATGGTCATGCCACAATCCCTTCTCCTCTATTCTCCTCTTGAGATTTTAAATTTTTGTCTATATTATTTCTACTTTCTTTCAGGAGAAAAAAAAAATTTTTTTTGCCTTAATAACTTTCTTTAAAGAATTATCTATTTAATTTTATTCACTATCATTATTATTTTTTTTTTAATTTCACCACAGAGAGACAGAGAGAGAGAAAGAGAAAGTGAGAAAGCAAGCCATCAGGTCCAGGACTTGAGCCACGGTCAGTCATGAGGGAGTTCAGTAACCCAAACACTACGCCACCTACTGACCAGTTCTTCAAGAAGTTCTGAAGGGAGTGCTTTAGCAGGAAAACTAAAGACACACAGACAGAAATAAGAGAACAAAAAGCAACCAAGAAAATAACCAACTTAATGCTAGGGACAAATCTGGAACTATCAATAATAATAATAAGGATTTAAATGGAAAGATCGGGGGTTAGCAGTTGGTGACTGGCTGTGTTGCTGAACTCCCTTGTAGTTGATAGCAGTTTGAGTCCCAGACCCAGTGGCTTAAACTCACCCAGGCATATGTGCGTGCGTGCCCAAGATTCCAAGAGGAGAATGGAGGAGAAGGGATTGTGGCATGGCCATCCACCCCCCCCCGGGGGGGGTGATTTCTCACTTTCTGTCTCTCTCTCTTTCTAGCAAGCATACGTACCCTATCACAAAAAACTCTCCAAAAAATAAAAAATAGAAATAGAAATATCAGACCACAGTAACACTGCAAATTCAACAGACCAAATCTCAGATGTTGAAGACAAAACTTCTGACCTAGAATAAATCATCAAAAAGACAGAAAACAACCCAAAAACATGAGCATAATATACGAAAAATACTAGGTATCATTAAGCACCTAAACATCCAGATAATCTGTATCCCAGAAGGTGAAGAAACTAATAAGGGCATTGATAATCTGTTTTATAGAATTCTGGAAGAAAACTTTCCAAACCTAGAGAGGCATTCAAATATCCAGTCCCAAGAAATACAAAATACCCCAAATAGAATCAACCCAAGAAGATCTTCTCCAAGGCACATCATAGCCAGATTGACCAAAATCACAGAGACTGCTGGCCCCGCCTTAATAACTTTTTATTAATTCCTTTTTTTACATTTCCCCACAAATACTTCCTTTGCATATCAAAAAAATTTTGCTCATATCCCATAGTTCTTGACAACTAATAAACAACTTTCAAATTTTCCAAAAACACTGAATTTTAAAGATAACTTTAAAAATACTTGTTATAATTTTGCTTGTGATTCTATAAAAACAGAGAAAATACGGTTTTAAATATTTTGGAGAAAATATTTACATGTCAACTTCTCACACTGTTGAGAAGCAAACACCCAGCATGCAATTCACACACGAACCTTCCCAATTCAGCTCTGCCTACCAAGTATTCTGTGGTTCACCATCTGCTACCAAACATCAGCCTCTTTTCCTTCTTGCAAAGTCTTCCTCAAGGCAATCCTCTGGTTTTGGCTGCCCTTTTGTAATCTCTACTGATTACAATGCTGGGCTGGAAAAGCCCAGGTTATTTTATGGTATGAATTCTTCCATATGGCTTCTCTAATCCTCTCTGCCAGGCAATCTTTTCAAGAGCTTCTGTTGACTTTTGAGATCTAACTTTGTTCCATAGTTTTCTGGTTATATCTTCAGCTATGACATGCCAATTAAAGCCATGGCAATAAGGAGTATTTCCAACTTCTGATACAAGGCAACAGGTTATTATTAAGCTTATGTAGATAACCCTTCTGCCACAGCATAAGAACATTCACAGATATTTTCCAATTCCAGAAGGGTCAGGAAGGGAGAAAAGTTCATTTTTCAATTTTAAAAAAACAAAAACCAAAATTAACAAATTGCTAAACCTATCAACAGCTCAAAAGAAAGCAAAATCCTTAAATTTGGAAAACAAAACATAGTAAAAAAAATCAGTAATATTTTAGTCAAAAGTCATAAAATTCTATTTCACCAGTTCAGTCTCGTGTAATTACTTTCTCTTCTGTTGAATTTGCAGTGTTACTGTGGTCCGATCTTTCCATTTAAATCCTTGAAGTTAACATTTGACGTAATTATTGATACTTCTGGACTTGTCCCTAGCATTAAGTTGGTTATTTTCTTCGTTGCTCTTTGTTCTTATTTCTGTCTGTGTGTCTTTAGTTTTCCTGGTAAAGCACTCCCTTCAGAACTTCTTGAAGAACTGGTCTGGTGTTGGTAAATTCTTTCATGCTTTGTTTATCCGAGAATGTTCTTATCTTCTCTTCCCATAGGAAGGGTAATCTTGCTAGATATAGTATTCTTGGTTGAAATTGTTTTTCACTTAACACTTTGAGTGTATTTTCCCATTATTTCCTTGCTTGCATTGTTTCTGATGAGAGGTCTACTGATAGCCTGATAGAATATCCTTTGTAGATAACTTGATGCTTCTCTCTTGTCAGTCTTGGTATCTTGTCTTTGTGATTTTCGTCAATCTGGCTATAATGTGCCTTGGAGAAGATCTTCTTGGATTGATCCTATTTGGGATCCTTTGTATTTCCTAGGTCTGGATCTTTGAATGTCTCTCTAGGCTTGGAACGTTTTCTTGCAGGATTTCATGGAATAGCTTATCAATCCCTTTATTAGTCTCTTCACCTTCTGGGACACAGATTACCCCGATGTTTGAACATTTAACGGCATCTAGTACGCTTAATGGTACCTAGTATTTTTCATAAATTATGCTCATGTTTTTGGGTTGTTTTCTCAGTCTTTTTGGTGATTTTTTTCTAGGCCAGAGGTTGTCTTCAACATCTGAGATTTGGTCTTCTTCATGGTCTAATTTGCTTTTAAAACTTTTGAGGGAGGTTTTGATTTCCTGTATTCCAGCCTTTATCTCTAACAACTCTGTTTCATTCTTTTTTATGTTCATTTCTTCTTTCAAATCGTGAAAGAACTT
>NW_006159757.1:1946948-1951994 GCF_000334495.1 Tupaia belangeri chinensis | reverse complement strand
TATATATATATATATTCTGAATTCTTTATTGGACATTTCCATGAGTTCCATTGTACTGTCTGTGGATGATGAAGGGTTGTTCTTTTCCCCTAGGGGAGAAATATTTTCTTGACTTCTCATATTTCTTGTGCCTCTGTGGTAGTTTTGGATCATCTGATGGATTATACATTCTTTCTAATTTCTTGGAGTTAATTCTGAACATTCAGAGGTGTGCAGGAAGAGGTGATCCTCAATCTCTCTGCAGTTCCATTTCCCTGATGCTCACCAAGCAATCTGCACTTCTGACTTTGGAACTGGATATTACAAATTCCTCACAGTTTCTAGGGAATAGGTGCACCTGGGTTGAGCTACAGGGTTTCAACTAGGAGCTCAGAGGTGCATGAGAGGAGATGAGTTACACTCTCTCTGCAGCTTCATACCTCTCCCTGCTGCTCACTCTGCAGTCTGTCTTCTATGCACTTAGTCATTTGGTGGTATATTTGGGTTTGGCTAATTGCTTAGAGAAGGTTTCTGCAACTGTAAAATCATGTGCTTCCCTTTATTGTAAGGTACTTTTGTGACAATTGCTCTCCTCTATTTTGTTTTGCAACGAGGTATCCACAGAAAGAGTTTTTGAGTTCAAATTTATAAAGAGGAATGTCTTCCTTTAGGAAGCAGGTTTAGTAAGGGTTGAGGATTTCTATGACCCTAAAACTAGATGCTTGGCTACTGTGTACCTAGGCCTGTCTAGACACTTGGTGTGTGGAGGCTGAACAGTAGACTGAGAAAGTAAGGTTTTAAAAAAAAGGAAAAGAAAACAAATGGGAAAAAAAAGACAAAAACAACCAAAAGGAAAACAAAATTGTTTTAAAGCAAAAGATGAAAACTGCACAGTGCAATCATGTCAGGACACACCTCAGATTTAAATGGCTTCCAACTCTAGCAAGAGTAAGGAGAGGTCAGAGATGAGAAGTGTTTTAAGAATTAAAAAAAAAAGGAAAAGAAAAATTTTAAAGAGAGAGACAGAGACAGAGATAGAGGGAGGATGAGGTTGCCCTACCTGTCTGAGCTTTTTTTGCATCTGGAAGATGGAGTTTAGAGCAAAGATTCAGTCACCTTAGTCCCTGATCACAGCAGGACACACCTCAGATTTAAATGGCTTCTGAGATATTTTGGGGTCGGGAAGATGGGGTTCCTCTTGGGATTTTGGGCCTGCATGAACACGCCTCTGGCATGAGTTTTTAAGCCACCAGATCTAGGACTTGAGCCACGGTTGATCACGTGGGAGTCCAGTGACAGAACCATTACACAATCTGCTGGTCCCCCACTACCGTTGTTTTAACTCATGTAGTCTCTTATTACTGTTGGGCTCACTACGAATACTCTCTTTATCTCCAGTATGGTCCTCACTCTATCGTGTGCAGCTGTCAACAGTCTGATTTTCCCCAAATTAAAATCTGTCTATGTCATTTACCTGACCATTCAAAGGTTCAAAATAAAGTTCATGGTAAGAACTTCATAGATGATGGATGAGGGCAGCCATGTGGCCAAGTGGTTAAGGGACCCAGATCCCACATGGCCAATTACAGTTCAAATCCCAGCCCTGGTGGCTTGAAAAACATGTTGGGCACATATGCAAGCCTTCCATCCCCACAAGATGGAGAAATGGAAAAGAAGGGATTGCGGTGTGACCATGCCTCGTTGAGGGGTGCTTTCTCCCTCTTCCTCTCTCTCTCCCCCTCTGTCTCTCTCTGGCAAGTACAAGCACCGCTTGGCAATTAAAAAAAATAAGAAGCCAGCAGGCGGCATAGAGGTATAGGTGCTGGATCTCACATGGCTGACTTTATGGTTCAAGTCCTGGACCTATGGCTTGAAAATCACATTGGACACATGTGTATGTGTGCCCAAAATCCTGAGAGGAGAATGAAGGAGAAAGGATTGTGGTATGGCCATACCCCCAAGGAGGTGATTTCTCACTTTCCCTCTCTCTGTCTCTGGTGAGTGCACATACCTTATAGCAAAAACAAAAAAATAAAATAAAATAAAATAAAACAAATAGTGGGCTGACTGAATAAACTTCTAGACTTACAGTTAAGTTGCTAGTGCTTTCCCAATCCAGAACAACATTGAGCTACTGATCCTTCATTATAAAAGGGGACTCCAAAAAGTTCATGGAAAAATGATTTAAGGTACAAACTCATTTTGTTGCAAAAGAAAACAAAACAAAGAACAATAAACCTGAAATGATGGCACAGAAGTTAAGGCAGCTGGATCCCACATGGTCTACTGTTGGTTAGAGTTCTGAACACTGGTGACGTGAAAATCATGCTGGGCACATGTGTGTGAGTGCCCAAAATGCTAAGAAGAGAGTGGAGGAGAGGGATTATAGTCTGGTCATCTCTCTGGGAGTACTTTCTCTCTCTCTCTTTCTCTCTTTCTCTCTCTCGCCCTACAGCAAACAAATTTAAAAATCTGAAATTTGTGCATAGTATTTTCATAATAAAATGAACTTTTTGAATCCCCCTCGTAATAACTTAATCCCTGTTGTTCTCCAGGCAAAGATTCAAAATAGGAGTCTCAACCTCCGAGAGCCAGACTTCTGTCCTGATGGCAACCTCAGCAGTCTCAGAGACTACAGCCCTGTCTCGGGGGCAATGAAACTGTCTGTCATGGCATGGGTGAAACCCGCAGCAAGACAGTGGACTGGGAGTTTGGGGACCCACATAGAAGGGGTTTCTTGAGTAGCATTCAGGAATAAAAACGTGAAACAGAGGATGTGGGGGCCTAACAATCCTCAAGCCTGCGTGGGGAGCATTCCCGAGGGACAACACTTTGCATTTCAAAGGAAACTTTAAGATTCAGCAAAATTAGGGACCAGCAGTTAGCGTAATGGCTATGTCGCTGGACTCCCACGTACTCGACCGCAGTTCATGTCCCGGACCCGTGGCTTAAAACTCACGCCGGGCGCGTGTGCATGCGTGCCCAAGATCCCAAGAGGAGAATGAAGAAGGGATTGCTGCGTGGCCATCCTCCCTGGGGGTGATTTCTCGCTTTCTGTCTGTCTGTCTCTCTCTGTCTGTCTGGCCAGCGCACCCGCCCTATAGCAAAAACCTCTCCAAAAAAAAAAATGTAACATTGACCAGGCTTGGTTTGAAGATCAATGCAGAGTTCACAAGCCTCAGCCAGAAAAACAGTGTAGCCAACCAGGAAATTCCATTACTCTTCCAAAGAAAAAGAAAAAGAAAACATGAAATCAGAAAGCAGGAGAAGAGTAGGAACAGGTACAAGCTAAGTGTGCTGCTTAGGGGCAGGAATTTGAGAGAAGAAAACCAGAGAGGAAAGAAACTCTCAAAGACTCTACAAAAACAAAAGAGAAAGAAAAGAAAAGAAAGAAAGAGAGTGAAGTGTTTAAAATATCCAGTCAAAAGACTAAAAAGGGCCAAACTTGAATTTACAAATGGAGTCTTTTTTTTTTTTTGGAGAGATTTTTGCTATAGGGCGTGTGTGCTCCCCAGAAAGACAGAGAGAGACAGAGACAGAAAGCGAGAAATCACATCCCCCCTCCCCCCGGGGGGAATGGCCATGCTGCAATCCCTTCTCCTCCATTCTCTTGGGATCTTGGGCATGCATGCACACTCTCCCGGCGTGAGTTTAAGCCACCAGGTCCAAGACTCGAGCCGGGAGAGTGTGCATGCATGCACTTTTCATTGCCCCCGAGACAGGGCTGTAGTCTCTGAGACTGCTGAGGTTGCCATCAGGACAGAAGTCTGGCTCTCGGAGGTTGAGACTCCTATTTTGAATCTTTGCCTGGAGAACAACAGGGATTAAGTTATTACGAGGGGGATTCAAAAAGTTCATTTTATTATGAAAATACTATGCACAAATTTCAGATTTTTAAATTTGTTTGCTGTAGGGCGAGAGAGAGAAAGAGAGAAAGAGAGAGAGAGAAAGTACTCCCAGAGAGATGACCAGACTATAATCCCTCTCCTCCACTCTCTTCTTAGCATTTTGGGCACTCACACACATGTGCCCAGCATGATTTTCACGTCACCAGTGTTCAGAACTCTAACCAACAGTAGACCATGTGGGATCCAGCTGCCTTAACTTCTGTGCCATCATTTCAGGTTTATTGTTCTTTGTTTTGTTTTCTTTTGCAACAAAATGAGTTTGTACCTTAAATCATTTTTCCATGAACTTTTTGGAGTCCCCTTTTATAATGAAGGATCAGTAGCTCAATGTTGTTCTGGATTGGGAAAGCACTAGCAACTTAACTGTAAGTCTAGAAGTTTATTCAGTCAGCCCACTATTTGTTTTATTTTATTTTATTTTATTTTTTTGTTTTTGCTATAAGGTATGTGCACTCACCAGAGACAGAGAGAGGGAAAGTGAGAAATCACCTCCTTGGGGGTATGGCCATACCACAATCCTTTCTCCTTCATTCTCCTCTCAGGATTTTGGGCACACATACACATGTGTCCAATGTGATTTTCAAGCCATAGGTCCAGGACTTGAACCATAAAGTCAGCCATGTGAGATCCAGCACCTATACCTCTATGCCGCCTGCTGGCTTCTTATTTTTTTTAATTGCCAAGCGGTGCTTGTACTTGCCAGAGAGAGACAGAGGGGGAGAGAGAGAGGAAGAGGGAGAAAGCACCCCTCAACGAGGCATGGTCACACCGCAATCCCTTCTTTTCCATTTCTCCATCTTGTGGGGATGGAAGGCTTGCATATGTGCCCAACATGTTTTTCAAGCCACCAGGGCTGGGATTTGAACTGTAATTGGCCATGTGGGATCTTGGTCCCTTAACCGTTAAAACATCTGCTGAATGTCCATTGGGTTCTTTTGTATATGTAATGGGTGACTTCTACCAGAGAAATTTGTCAACATTAATTAGATTGATAAATTATGCTATATATAAAATACCCAAATTTTAAAAAATTTTTACAAAATAAAATTTTCAGGATCAGCAGATGCTGTAGTGGCTATGTTGCTGGACTCCCATGTAGTTGACTATGGTTCGAGTACCAGACCTGGTGGCTTAAACTCACGCCAGGTGCATGTGTGTG
>NW_006159757.1:1936701-1946836 GCF_000334495.1 Tupaia belangeri chinensis | reverse complement strand
TCTGGTGAGCGCATGCGCCCTATAGCAAAAATCTCTCAATAAATAAATAAATAAATAAATAAATAAATAAAATTTTCTGTTATGCTCTAAAAAAAAGAGAAAGAAATAGGAGTCTCCTATTTATATTCTACTCAGGTTTTAATACATATTGCTTGTCCATATTTTCACCACCTGGCAAGAAGGTCCAGAGGACTGCTGGTGTTCATTATACAATTACTGCTATTATTCTGTAGAGTTCATGGAGGACATGTAGTGCTAATACTAAAACGTTTTCCCAAAGTTTCTTCTTTCTTTCTTCCATGAGCAAGAGAGACAGAAAGACAGAGCGATGACATCCCAATGGGGTTTTGATGTTGTAATCCACCTCCAGTCTCACTCAGCACCTGGATCATGGGCACACACATGCTCAGCATAGCCATGGAAGTTTCTAGATGTCGCTTTAATAAACGACCCGGAGACGGTCTTCTCTACAGCACTTTATTTACCCCAGGCTCTGTACAGTCTTCTTCTTTCTCTCTTCCCCGCCCCAGGGCCTTATAAAGGGCCCCTGACCAATTGGCACGTTGGTCACGAGCACGGAAGCCAGTCCTCGAAAGAGGATTGGTTGCATGCGGTGTTCCCGTGCTCTCCACGCTCCCCACTGCCCTACTTCCTTAAAGTTGTTTACTGCATTTTGAAATAGGCGCTGAGGGCGATGGGTGGGGGCACTCCACACTAGATGTGAACCTGGAACTTCTCCTGTGGGTCAACCTTGCAGAGCAGTGTTTTACTGTAGTGCCACTGTCTGACCCCCTAAGATGGGACTTTCCAGTTTTTTTATTTTTTTGATATAGAGCATGTGTGCTCATTTGAGAGGGGGAGAGAAAGAGACACAGAGAGAGAGAGAGAGAGAGAGAGAGGTAAATCCTTCCCCCAGGGGGGTATGGCCATGCTACAATTCCTTCTCTCCATTCTCCTCTCAAAATATTGGGTATGTGGAATCCATCCATCTTAACTAACACGCCACTGGATGGCCCTTTTTTTTTTTTTCTTTTCTTCTCTTTCTTTTTTATTTTTTTACTTGCCAGAGGTCACACATACTTGTTAGAGAGAGACAGGGAGTATGGTGTTGGGGGGTGGGAGTGGGGCAAAGAGAAAGCATCCCTCCAGCGGGGCATGGTCATGCCACATTGCCTTCTCCATTTCTCCATCCTGCTGAGATTTGGGGCATGCATGCAAACATGACCAACGTGTTTGTCAAGCCACCACGGCTGGGGTTTGAACTACAGTCAGCCATGTGGAATCCAGCTCCCTTAACCACTGAGCTATGAAGCCAGCACTGGGACATTTTTAGAGTAAAAGACAGTTGTGATAATGCCCATCATCTATTTTAACCTTGCTATCTAGGAGATACTAAGATGAACTATGAAATAACTCATTTAAAAATAACCAGAGGGGCAAGAATAAATAAGTAAAACTAAGGGGTAGCTAGTAGAGCTTTGAAAAGAGCATGCTTCACGAGAGCAATTTCATCTTGTTCTATGACAAAGTGGCAGGCTCTGCTGACAGGGAGGAAGCAAGAGCTATAACCTACTCTCTTTAGTAAAGACCCCATTGCAGTATTTCATCATAGGCTGCGAAGAGGCAGTCCAGTTGAAGAACGGCTAGTTTCAGTTCTAGGTGCGATACCAGCATCAAGCCATTTCTCAAGCAAATATCCCCTTTCTGACCAAGAAAATTTGAAGATGCACCTTTTCCAGTGTATTAAAACCAAGAACAAACAAGCAAATCAATCCAGGAACACTTTTGATGTTCGTTATGTCAGTGGACTATAACTTAATAAAATTTTCACTGACAGGCAGATATAAAATAGCTGTCAATATTACAGATAATAGCCAATGATAACTTTTGACATTGTGTCCTTATTTGGGTAACGAAAAAACTGTAAATGTCTTAGAGTAAACAGGGTGTGTACAAATAAAACTATTAGTAAGACGTGACGATCCTGAGGTTAGAAAGAATGCCAACGTTAATTTCAGCAACGTTGAAGTCAGTTTTTTTTTTTATCATCAGAGGGCGCGTGCACTTGCTAGAAAGAGGCAGAGGGAGAAAGCATCCCCCAGCGGGACATGGTTTTACTGCAATCCCTTTATCTCCATTTTTGCAGACTGTCAGGATCTGGGGGAGAAACACACATGCATCTTGCATATTTTTCAAGCCACTGGGATTAGAATTTGAACCACAGTTGCCATGTGGGATCCAGCTCCCCTAACCACTAGGCTATGGGGCCAGGCCAAAGCCTGTGTTTTTAATCTTGAAGTTGTTTTTAATCCTTCCTTTGAGAATAAAAGTAATTTGAAAAGATATTTTAATACTTAGACTGCAACTTTTTAAATTTTTAAAAAATATTTTGAAGGTTTTTGCCATAGGGCACATGTTCTCACCACAGAAAAACAGAGAGACAGTGAGCAGGAAAGTAAGAAATCACCCCCTAGGGAGGATGGCCATGCTGTTATCCCTTCTCCTCCATTCTCTCCCTGGATTTTTTGGGCATGCGTGCACATGTGCCTGGTATGGTTTTAAAGCCACTGGGTCCAGGATTCAAACCATGGTTGGTCATGTGGGAATACAACACCTTAACCACTGTGCCAACTGCTGGTCCCTATTTAAAAAAAATTTGGTTTTAATTAAAAAAAGTTTTTTAGTTTTTTAAACTAAAATATCTTTTTATTTATAATTTTGTTATAGGTTACATGAACCTGCTGGGGAGAGAGAGAGGGACAGAGAGAGAGAGAGAGAGCACTTTCTAGGGGAGATGGCCATGCCACAATCCTTTCTCCTCCATTTTTCTCTCAGGAGTAACTCTCTCTCTCTCAGCCACTTAAAAATAATCTGTAAATATTATGCTTTTTATTCTCTTTTATATTGGGGGGGGGGTTGCTATAGGGCATGTGCACTTGCCAGAAAGACAGAGAGAAACAGAGAGACAGAAAGCGAGAAATCACCCCCCAGGGGGGATGGCCACACCGCAATCCCTTCTCCTCCATTCTCCTCTCGGAATCTTAGGCACGCACGCACAAGTCCAGCGTGAGTTTTAAGCCACTGGGTCCGGGACACGAACTGCAGTCGATTACATGGGAGTCCAGCGACATAGCCATTACGCTAACTGCTGGTCCCTTTTTATTCTCAAATATATAATCATGTACACATGTTTGAATAAAATCACAAGACAATTATTAAAATCAACAAACTTAACTTGCAGTTAAATATGCAGTTCCATATTTAAATTTTTTTTGTCAATTATATCAGTAATGCTTTTTATAGCAAATTTTTTCCTAACCCAGTATTTGGTCCATAACCACACAATGCATTTAGTGGCTATGCCTCTTTATTTTTTTAATCTGGAATAGTTCCTTGGCCTTTCTTTATCTTTTATAACATTGACATTTTTGAAAAGTACAGACTTCTTATTTTGTAGAAAGATCCCTCAGTTTAGATTTGTTTGATGCTCTATCGTGATTAGATTGAGATGATAAAGAATTCGCAAACCAATTTTTGTTATCAAACATAGTTATTTTCTGAACACAGTGCCCTGATCTCTGTCATAACTAGTTCCTCCCAGGACTTGCCGATTCTGGGTTACCTCCTCTTTTATAGCCTCTAAACTCTAATCCAGGGGTATCCTGATCTATGAAAGGCCAATTCCCTACTTATCCCCCGGGAGCTTTGGCCTATATAGCTTTATACTTCAGTGACAAAATAGAGAAAGGAATTCCCCCTCTGCAGCTAACTGAGGGTTAGCATGCCCTTTCTCTCTCTCTCTCTCTCTCTCTCTCTCTCTCTCCTTTCTTTCTTTCTTTCTTTTTTTTTTTTTTTTTTTAAAGATTTTTGCCATACAGTATATTTGCTCACCAGAGGAAATAAGTGAGAAATCCCTTCCCTGGGAGGGCGGCCACACTACAATCTCTTTTTCATTCTCCTCTCGGGATTTGGGGCACACATGTACATGTAACTGGTGCGTTTTTCTTTTCCTTTTTTTTTTCTTAAAGAAAAAGAAAAAAACAGTGGTTTCTTTCAAGTCTCCTGGTCTGGAACTCAGACCACAAAGTCCACCACGTGGGATCCAGTATCTTAACCACCAAACCACCTGCTGGCCCCTAACTCTATTTTTGTAAAAATGTTTTATTTGTCAGGGGGTCATGAGTTCACCAGAGATTGGCAGAGAAAGAGAGAGGGGAAAAAACAAACAAACAAAAAAACTCTAACGGACTGTGGTGACACTGCAATCCCTTTCTTCCATTTCTCCTTCCCATCAGGATTTTGGGCATGCACACACATGTACTCAGGGTGTTTTTGTGTTTTTTAAACTTCCAGGGCCAGGACTTGAACCATGGTTGACCATGTGTGATCTAGTTCCCAGTGCACAAGGCTTACCACTGTACTGTGAGCCAGATTGCATGTTAACTCTCAATGCCAGTATGAGGCTTGGGAGACAGATATCTTTCTTTCTTTCTCTTTCTTTCTTTCTTTCTTTCTTTCTTTCTTTCTTTCTTTCTTTCTTTCTTTCTTTCTTTCTTTCTTTCTTTCTTTCTTTCTTTCTTTCTTTCTTTCTATGTGCCATAACGTGTGTTTGCTTACTAGCTAGAAACAGAGCAAGAGAGAGAAAGCACCTCCAACGGGGCATGGTCACACTGTAATCTCTTCTCTCTTTCTCCATCTCATTAGGGCCTTGGGCATGCATACACACACACACACACACACACAGCACACCATGTTTCCAAAGACATCAGGGCTAGGATTCAAACCACATGGCTACTTCTGTGGGCTTTGGTTTCCTTAACCACCAGGCCGCAGCGCTGCCCCGACATCCTCCTTCTTGAGCTAAGACCCTGAAGTTGTCACACAGGATGAGCCTTTACCTTGGATGAGCCTTCAGTGTGAGCAGAAGTAACTGCAGTTTGCATTCATAGAGCCTCTGCGGTGACATGCAGTCTACATGACAAAAACCTCTGTACTCTATAATGAAGTACCCCTTGAGAGTTTTTTATTGCTCAAAGGAAGACAAAACCACTTTTTTCCCTAGAGGCTAGGACGCTCAAAAATAGGAAGTTCAAAAAAATGTGTGACTATGCATCATATACCCATGTGCCATGAATACTAACTACTTCACCCCAAAAATGCCATTGATTAACGAAATCCACTTTTTCACACCTTTGAGAAATATCCATCAGTTGCTCATTAGTAGGGAAAAGGCTATTAACTTTTCACTGGATATTAGTCTAGAGCCCGCTGATAACAGTCTGGTTCAAAGACTGCTAGTTGTCTGCACATATTCATTCTCTCCTTCCTTCCCTAAATTGTTGGGATAAGACTGCACAGTTCAAACAGTTTTCCCAACCTTTCTTGGAATAGGAGTAGCCAATGAGATGGAAGCAGAACCCATTTGCTCAGGGTTCTGGTTTATTCTGTCCTTTTCTCTTCTCCTTTTTCTTACCAGAAATGCAAATGCATTGATAAGCTTTGCAGCCAACACATCTGTCCACAAGGCAAGCAGAACGCATTTGCTCAGGGTTCTGGTTTACTCTGTCCTTTTCTCCTTTTTCTTACCAGAAATGCAAATGCATTGATAAGCTTTGCAGCCAACACATCTGTCCACAAGGCATCCTGAGGATGTGAGAGCAGACACAAAGAGAATAGGAACATTTACACCACCATGGCACTGTATTTTACCTGCCTCCCCACCTCTGGTCTTTATAAAGCTTAAGAGAAAATAATATTTTGGGACCAGCAGTTGGCGTAATGGCTATGTCCCTGGACTCCCACGTAGTCGACCGTGGTTTGAGTTCTGGCCCCGGTGGCTTAAACTCACACCAGGCGCATGTGCATGCGTGCCCAAGATCCCGAGAGGAGAATGGAGGAGAAGGGATTGCGGGGCGTGGCCATCCCCCCTGGGGGGTGATTTCTCACTTTCTGTCTTTCTGGTGAGCGCAGGTGCCCTATAGCAAAAACCTCTCCCCCCCCAAAAAAAAGAGAAAATAACATTTTATCTTGTTTAGACCACTGTTAGCTGGAATTTGTAAACCTTAACTCATAGCATTTTTTTAAAAGAATATTTTATTTAACTTTATTTATTTATTTGTTTGTTTATTTATTTATTTATTTTAATTTGACCAAAGAGGGACAGTGGCAGGGGTTGGGGTTGGGGGGTGGAGGGAGGAGAGTGAGAAATCAAGCTGCCAGGTCCGAGACTCAAACTGTAGTCAGTCATGTGAGAATCCAGGGACCTTAACCACCATGCCACCTGCCTTCCCCAACTCATAGCATGTTAATGTGCATTTCTCATGAACTTAAATGCTTATATCATCTTTACCACCATAGGGAAGAATATATTTTTGGAAGTAAACAAATATGTGAAAAAAAATTAAAGTGATCAAAAATACGTTTTAAGGAGATAGCTCTGTGGTCTGGTGGTTGAGGCAGCTAAATCCACATGGCCAACCATATAATTCAAGTCCTGGATGCAGCATCTTGAGAAACATGCCAGGTACACGTGCCAGTGTGTCCAAATCCCGATATGATAGAGAAATGGAGAAGGGGTTGAGGTGTGAGCAAGTCCCACGGGGGGTGCTTTCTCCTCTCCTTCCCTTTCTGACTCTGCCTCTCTGGCAAGGGCCAGTGCCCTCTGGCAATAAAGAAATAAATAAAAGCATATGTTGTAAGAGTAAGGCTTACCTTTAGTATAGTTCAATTCTACTTTTTTGTATGTAATCACCAGAACACCATTGTGCAAAAGCTTTTCTTGGTAATTCTAATTTTTATACACATATCTTCAATTTTTATCATTTTTATTTATCTGCTTTTTAATTTGCCAGAGGACCGGTGTACTCTCTGGAGAAAAGCGGCAAGAGACAAAGTGTAAAAGCACGCTTAGTGGGGAATGGTCATGATGTAATCCCTTCTCTTTCATCTCTCCCTGCCTTTGGGATTTGGGTATGCACACGCATGCACCTGATGTGTTTCTCAAGCTGCTGGATCCGAGTCTCAACTGTGCAGTTGGCCACATTGGATTCAGCTCACGTAAGCACCAAGTCACGGGTGGCTTCACAATTAAGAAAACAAAAAACAGGGACCAGCAGATGGTATAATGGTTATGTTGCTGGACTCCCATGTAGTCAACTGCAGTTCGAGTCCTGAACCCAGAGGCTTAAAACTCATTCTGGGCACATGTGTGTACATGCCCAAAATTCTGAGAGGAGAATGGAGGAGAAGGGATGGTGGCATGGACATCCCCCTGGGGGGGGTGATTTCTCACTTTCTGTCTCTCTAGCGAGTGCGCATGCCCTATAGCAAAAATCTATTAGCTACTCGCCTAAAGCAAAAATCTATTAAAAAAAAAAAAGGAATAGATTAAAAAAAAAAAAAAATCCAGAGAAGGGATTGCAGCATGGCTACCCACCTCCAGAAGGTGATTTCTCACTTTCTGTCTCTCTGTCTCTCTTCAGCAAGCACATACACACTAGAGCAAAAAAAAAAAAAAACAAGGGCCAGTAGGTGGTGTGGTGGTTATGGTCACTGGACTCTCATATGACCGACCAAGGTTGAAGTCCTGAACCTGGTGGCTTGCTTTCTTACTCTCCTGCCCCACCTCACTCTGGCCTTTTCTGGTCAAATTTTTAAAAATAATAATGAGACCAGCAGTTGGTGTAATGGCTATGTTGCTAAACTCCCATGTAGTGAACTGCAGTTCATGTCCCAGACCCAGTGGCTTGAACTCATGCCGGGCCTGTGTGCGTGTGTGCCCAAGACCCCGAGAGGAGAATGGAGGAGAAGGGACTGCAGGGTGGCCATCTCCCCTGGGGAGTGATTTCACACTTTCTGTCTCTCTGTCTCTGTCTTTCTGGCGAGCACATGATCCCTGTAGCAAAAAATCCTCTGCAAAGTAAATAAATAAATAAAGTTAAATAAAATAATTATTTTAAAAAAACAAAACAAAACAAAAGCAAAAGCAAAGGCATAAATAAATATAAAACAAAAACAAGATTTTTTTTTTATTTCTGAAATTATTTGTTGCTTTTCCTGACTTTAGAAACAATATACCAGGCCAATGATAAGGTGGCTAGATCCCAAATGGCTGACTCCATGGTTTGAGTCCCGGATCCAGTGCCTGGAGAATCACACTGGGCTCATGTGCATCTGTGACCAAAATCCCAAGAGAAAGGACTGCCATGTGGCCATCCCTCCTGGAGGGGATTTCTCACTTTCTCTTTCTGTCTCTTGGGAGTGTGTGCATGCCGTAAAATAAAACTAATAACAAAAAAAAACAAACCAAACAAAAACAACATACTACACATGCTACATCATGGATAGACCTTTAGGACATCATGCTAAGTGAAACAAGCCAGTCACAAGAAGATGAATACTATATGATTTCTTACACAGACTAGAGTAGTCAAATCAACAGAGAGAGAAAACAGAATGCTGGTTGCCAGAGACTTTGGAGAAGGGGAAGTGGGGGAATTTTTGTTTAGTGAGTACAGAGTTCAGTGTGCAAAATAAAAAGTTCTGGAGACTGGTTGTACAATGTGAATATACTTAACACTACCCTTTAGAAAAGGGTAAGATGCAAAGTTTTATGTGCTGTTGTTGTTGTTGGCCTTTTTTTTTTTTTTTTTGTCACATTTGAAAAGTATTTTTAAAAAATTTAAATACCAATACCTTACTATCTTGATTTTTCTTTCTCCTCTCCATCTCCCTTCCATCTCTTTTGTAGGCTATTCCTCCTCTGTCCACATTTTAAATGCTGTTGTGGGATGGCTTCTGTGATAATATCTAGGTTCTTGGTGTTTCCAACAAAGTATTGAATGAAACACGCCAATAGTGAAAGGGAGAGGTAGTTCATTAAGTAAAAGTGAAAGTGAGAGGTAGGAACAGACCTGAGAGAACAGAGAGTGGTTCAAAAGGCCCTGATCATTACATTCAGTGAGATTTATATTTTTTTTAATCTGGGTCAGGCTGGCTAGTCATTGGCTGGGCCCACTGATGTTTTCATCTCATTGGCTCTATCAAATGTGACGGAGTCCACTGATTTTTCATTGACTATTTCAAATGTAGCTTAGTCCACTCATTCAACTCATTGGGTATCTCAAATGTGGCTTAATCAGCTAGATATCCCCCAATAGAAATCTCCTGCCTACATTACAAATTGGGCAGGGAATTTTCTAACCTGATTGGTTTTTCTGTCTAGCCACATGGGTAGATACTCCAGCCCCCTTACCCACTTCTATTTGCTAGCTTTCTCCTGACTCACTCTGATCTTCAGAATTGTGTTCTATGTACCAAGAACAAGGGACACAGGGACCTGAATGTGCCAGGACTCTCACATTGTGGTCTTGCTGTCCTCCTTCTTCCCCTCCCTCTTCTTCCCCTCATTTTCCTCTTCCCCTTTTTATGCTCCTGCGCTTTCTTCTCTCCTTTTTCTTCCTCCTCCATCTATTCTTTCTTCTTCTTCTTCTTGTTAGTTGTCCTAGTATGTTGGCCTGACTTTTTTGGACTGGCTTCTTCCATTAAAATGAATGCTCCTAAGTCCAGATTTTTCTCTTCCCAGATTCATAGCTTAAGAAGAAGATCCCCTTTTTCTTCATTCTAATTAAAATAAATAAATAAATAAATAAATAAAAATAAAAATAAAAATAAAAACTCATGCCCTGGAGTGATTCTGTCCTGCTCGGCTGTTTTTGGGAGCTGTAGTCATTTACCTTGGTCTGCCTTCTTGCCCACCCAAGTGCGTGCCACCACCCCGTGGAAGTTTCAATGGACATGGATATGAACCCCTGAGGCCCCAGAACTATCTTTTTTGTTGTGAACTAAAGGCTGACAAAGATTATCACTTTAAAGTGGATAATGATGAAAATGAACACCAGCTATCTTTAAGAACGGTCAGTTTAGGGGCTGGTACAAAGGATGAATTGCACATTGTTGAAGCAGAGGCAATGAATTATCAAGGCAGTCCCATTAAAGTAACACCGGCAACACTGTAAACGTACAACAAATGGTTTCCCTTGGGGGCTTTGAAATAGCACTGCCTGTGGTCTTAAGGTTGAAGTGTGGTTCAGGGCCTGGGCATATTAGTGGACAGCACTTAGTAGCTGTGGAGGAA
>NW_006159757.1:1931936-1936573 GCF_000334495.1 Tupaia belangeri chinensis | reverse complement strand
ATCAAAAGGTCAAGAATCATTCAAAAAACAGGAAAAAAAAAAACACCTAAAACACCAAAAGGACCTAGTTCTATAGACGACATTAAAGCAAAAATACAGGCAAGTATAAAAAAAGGTGGTTCTCTTCCCAAAGTGGAAGCCAAGTTTATCAATTATGTCAAGAATTGCTTCCGGATGACTGATCAGGAGGCTATTCAAGATCTTTGGCAGTGGAGGAAGTCTCTTTAAGAAAATAGTTTAAACAGTTTGTTAAAATTTTCCGTCTTATTTTATTTCTGTAACAATCGATATCTGGCTGTCCTTTTCATAATGCAGAGTGAGAACTTTCTCTACTGTGTTTGATAAATGTCACCCAGGTTCTATTGCCAAGAATGTGTTGTCCAAAATGCCTGTTTAGTTTTTAAAGATGGAACTCCACCGTTCGCTTGGTTTTAAGTATGTATGGAATGTTATGATAGGACACAGGAGTAGTGGTGGTCAGACATGGAAATGGTGGGGAGACAAAAACATACATGCGAACTAAATTCTTTTAATAAAGTAAAAAAAAAAATCTCAGAAAAGGCTCTGATTTACTGGGCTTAGTTAACATCCTTGTATCTGTGGTCAGAATTTAGGTTCTGTGATTTGAAGCTTCCCTGGAGCCAGTTCCCAAAAAAGGGAGAGTTGTATTACCTGAAAGGGGGAAAGGGTAGACAGAAAAAGCACAGCCATATTTCCAGGATACTTCTCACTGTCCCAAGAATATTGTTATGAGGGCCTGCTATGATTAGCCCTGGTTATGTCTTTAGACTCTCGCACTTCATACCCACTCAGTTACCTTAACCACATTCAACCAGGAGTCCATTTCTTTTTTTCTTTCTTTTCTTTTCCTTTCTTTTTTTTTTTTTGGAGTTTTTTTTTTTTTTTTTTGAGAGAGAGATTTTTGCTATAGGGTGCGTGCACTCCCCAGAGAGACAGAGAGAGACAGAAAGTGAGAAATCACCTCCTAGGGGGATAGCCACTCCACAATCCTTTCTCCTCCATTTTCCTCTTGGGATCTTGGACACACACGCACACATGCCCAGCATGAGTTTTAAGCTGCCGGATCTAGGACTTGAATCATAGTCAACTACATGAGAGTCCAGCAACATAACCATTATGCCACCTGCTTGATACCATCAGGAATCCATTTCTTATAACTCCTTTTTTTTTAGTGAGGAATCACCACCACCACCACCCCCAGGGGCATGGCCACACTGCAATCCTTTCTCCTCCATTCTCCTCTCTGGGTTTGGCACACATACAGGGGCCCAGTGTGAGTTTTAAGCCACCTGTCCTGGACTTGAAATACAGTTGATTACATGAGAGTTCAGTGACGTAACAATTACACCATCTGCTGGTCCTCATTTCTTATCATTCTTATAACTCCTTACTATCTTAGCTCTGTTTAGAACCTCCTCTCCATCTCCACATAGCTAAATTGAGCTAATTTATGAGAAATCATGTTAGATGTAATTTCTTCCATGAGGACTATTTTTTTTTTGTTTTTTTTTTTTTACCTTCTCAAATTCCCCGAAGAAGTTCAGGTTGAATGCTCCCCCTTTGTGCATAATACTACCTTATTGCAGCACATATCACACCGAATTCTTGTTTTCTATTACATGATGCTCACCCTGTCCACAACACTGTCTCACCCTATTTTTGTCCTCACTGAAATGTCATCTCAGTTAAGGAAGCGATTGTGTTGGCTAAGTTCATTGAGATACCTCCAACACTTCACTCAAAGCTTAGCTGAATATGAAGAGCTTAACACTTTTTGTTAAATGATGAATAAATAAATGAGTGAGTAAACTGATATCCTGGATGCAGTGGATAAGAGACCTTGATGAAATTGAACTTCTCCATTATAAAGATATTAAGGTTAATAAAAATAAATACAGGATAACATCAGTAAAATTGGTAAAGACCTATGAAAAGTGTCTCCTTCAGAAAAACAGTGAGAGAACAGGCAAAAACTAGCAGAATTGGGGCCCACAGGTAACATAGTGGTTAAGGCGCTGGACTCCCACATGGCCGACTATGGTTGAGTACTGGACCAAGTGACTTTAAACTCACCTTGGTTGCATGTACATGCACGCCCAAGGTCCCAATAGGAGAATGGAAGAGAAGGGATTGCAGCATAGCCATCCCCCAGGGGGTGATTTCTCACTCTCTCTGTCTCTGTGCCAAGCACATGTGCCCTGTAGCAAAAATCTTTAAAAAAACAAAAACAAAACTAGCAGCCCTTTGGATCCTGGGCACTTGCATGAGTCCCTCGTGTATTTCAGGCTGACTGTGCTGGGGATTCAAACTGCAGTTGCTATGTGGGATCTGACTCCTCTTGAGCAGTGCATTACAGACACACCATGGAACCAGCCCAAGCATTGCTATGAATTTTATTTATTTATTTATTTTTATTTTTTTTTTTTGTAGAGAGATTTTTGCTATAGGACGTATGCACTATAGATGGCCAGCCCTCAATACCTTCTCGATTTTCCTCTCGGGATTTTGGGTACGCACACACGCATGCACACATGCACATGTGCCTAACGTGAGTTTCAAGCCTCTGTGTCTAGACTTAAACCATAGTCAGCCACATGGGAGTCCAGCAACATAACCATTACACCATCTACTGGTCCCAAAGACTTGCTGTGTTTTAACTTTTTATTTATTTATTTATTTATTTTAATGTTGATATCCCTCTCACTAGCTCCACTGTAGCCTTAAAAAACAAATATCCTCGAGACCAGCAGTTGGTATAATGGCTATGTCACTGGACTCCCATGTAGTCAACTGCAGTTCCCAGACTGGCAGCTTAAACTCATGCTGGGCGCGTGTGCGTGTGTGCCCAAGATCCTGAGAGGAGAATGGAGGAGAAAGGATTGTGGTATGGTCATCCGCCCTGGGAGGTGATTTGTCGCTTTCTGCCTCTCTCTGTCTTTCTGGTGAGTGCACGCGCCCTATATCAAAAACCTCTCAAAAAGAAAGAAAAGAAAGAAAGAAAGAAAGAAAGAAAGAAAGAAAGAAAGAAAGAAAGAAAGAAAGAAAGAAAGAAGGAAGGAAGGAAGAAAGAAAAGTTGGGGAATGAGATGTCTATAGGGGCCTTGAAAATCTCCCACATATACATGCATAAAGCTGCATGCATGCTTAAGAAAGCAGGTGGCATGAGGGTTAAGGCACTGAACTCCCAGGACAGCAGGTGATGTGGTGGTTAAGGCACTGGACTCCACATGGCCAACCATGATTCGAGTCCTGGACCTGCTTTCTCATCCCACCTCACCCCTACCCTGACCCTGTGTCTCTCTCTAGTGAGCACACAAGCTCTGTAGCAAACTAAAATAATAATAACAATAATAATGAATAAAATTAAATGAATGATTCTTTAAAGAGAAAAGAAAAGAAAGAAAAAAGTACTGGATTATAGCTAAGTGGTTCAAGTCCTGGACCTAGTAGCTTGAAAAATCTCTCTGGATGCAGATGCCTGTGTGCCCAAAATCTCAAAAGGAAAAGGGATTGTGGCATGGTCATCTCCCCCTGGAAATGATTTCTTACTTTCCTTTTCTGTGTCTCTCTTGGGGAGAGAACATGTCCTATAGCAAAAACACGGAAAAACAAAAAAAGAAAGAAAGATCTGAGAAGACTCTACACCATCACTTCTGACTGACCTTGAAGCTCAACATAAGAACGAAGTGAATACTAATGGAGATTAGTCAACTGCCTGATGAAGTGTTAAAGGTGTATCCCAACAGCAAACAAAACCCCTGGCAAAGACTGAGATATTTGTTGGCTCTAAGAATTTTAGGAAATCTCTATCCAATCATTAGATGACTACTAAGTGAACTGAGCAGCCACCTCAGTGGTTATCCAAAACAAAAACTGAATACTTTCCAGAGAGTTTACTAAACAAATTAACATTTAACAGTATCAATAAGCCCTAGGGAATGAGGAGAATCTGATTTTCAGAGTTGTCATATGACATTATTTAAAAGTTAAAAAATTATGAGACATGAAAAACAAGAAACTATGTTTTTCCGTATGTAGGTAAAAAAGCAACCAATAAAACTATCCTTGAGGAAACTCATACATTGGCCTTACTAGACAATGACTTAACATTATTCATTTTAAAAGTCTTCAAATAACTAAAGCAAATCATATCTAAAGAACTAAAGGAAAAACATCAGAAAACTTTCTTACCAAATAAAGAATATCAATAATAATAATTTAAAAACCCAGAAATTACGAGGAAGATACAAACTATGGAATTAAAAGTGCAATAAAGGAAACAAAAACTTCAATATTGAAAGGCTGAATGATAATTTTGACCAAGTGAGAAAAGGAATTAGTAGACTTGAAAATAGGTGGATTGCGATGATTGTGTTTGAGGAACAGAAAGAGAAAAGAATAAAGAAAATTAAATCTGTTCACAGTCTCAGAGATTTCTGGGAGAGCATACAAACATACCTGATATTGAAAGTCATAGAGAAGAGTTATGGAAATGAAAAAAAAGAATTTTTGTTTTGTTTTGTTTTTTTGTTTGTTTTATTTTTTATTTTTATTTTTATTATCATCATAATCTTCTTTATATTACATTGGATTACATATAACTTTACAGTGTATTA